>NC_133326.1:579405339-579527839 GCF_042186555.1 Aquarana catesbeiana | reverse complement strand
GCGTGCCCGCCGATCACACAGGAAGAGGACGAGGAGGAGGAGGATTGTGTCAGCGTGGAGGTGGAGCCTGGCACTCAGCATAAGCAGCAGTCTTTAAGGGATCATTTACAGTCCCAAGAAACCCATGGACTTGTACGTGGCTGGGAGGAGGTGGCTGCGGATCATGTCGTCCTTAGTGACCCAGAGGACTCCGGACCGAATGCCTCAGCAAACCTACGCTGCATGGCCTCCCTGATCCTGCAAAGCCTGCGGAAGGATCCTCGTATTCATGATATCAAGGAGAGGGATCAATACTGGCTGGCAACCCTCCTTGATCCACGTTACAAGGGTAAGGTTGCGGACCTTATCTTGCCATCGCAGAGGGAGCAGAGGATGAAACATCTTCGGGAGGCCTTCCAGAAAGGTCTGTGCAACACGTTCCCAGAGACTGGGAGGTTACAAACTCCTGTTCCTGGACAACGTGTTGCTGAGGCTTCAGTCAGTCAAAGAAGGAGCGGTGGAGAAGGTGGCCGTCTGACCAATGCGTTCAGACAATTTTTTAGTCCGCAGCCCCAAGGTATGATCAGTTCCAGCAACCATCACCAGCATCTGTTTTACATGGTGCAGAAATACCTAGGGGCAAGATCTGACTTGGACACCTTTCCCACCGAAAATCCTCTGGGTTACTGGGTCTTGAGGATGGATCACTGGCCAGAGCTTTCACAGTATGGAATTGAGATACTGGCCTGTTCTGCATCCAGCGTTCTTTCGGAACGCACATTCAGTGCTGCTGGAAGCTTTGTAACCGATCAACGGGGTGCGTCTGTCCACCGACTCGGTCGATCGACTGACCTTCATAAAAATGAATCAATCTTGGATCACCACCAGCTACCAAGCACCTGATGCTGATGTAACCGAATAATTTTTTTTGAAATGTCAGATCCCTTCAAGACTGCCTATGCTGATGCTGAGTGACTATCCTGTTATGCTGAGTGATTATCCTCTTCCTCCTCAATGATCATGCTGATAGCTTGTAAGAACATTTTTGGTTCTGGGCGCCGCCACCAGTGGCTAAGGCCCAATTTTTCAGCCCCTGTTTAACAGGGGTGTGTAATTACAATTTTTGATGCAATACTTTGCAGCAGGGCTCGTTCCTGCGCTCCAACTAGAGTATCTGTGATGGGTTACAGTGTTGTGGCACCAGTGCCTAAGGCCCAATTTTTCTGCCCCTGTTCAACAGGGACATGTAATTACAATTCTTGATCTAATATTTCACAGCAGGGACCGTTTCTGAGCCCACCAAGAGTAACTGTGAGGACTTACAGTGTTGTGGCCCCCACACCACCACCATCACCAAAGGCCCAATTTTTCTGCCCCTGTTCAACAGGGGCATGTAATTACAATTCTTGATCTAATATTTCACAGCAGGGCCCTGTGAGGGCTTACCGTGTTGTGGCAGCACCAACACCTAAGGCCCAAATTTCTGCAGAGTATATAGGGTAGGCCCCTACTTTAAAACATCCAACTTACAAACGACTCCTACTTGCAAACAGAAGGAGACAACAGGAAGTGAGATGAAATCTACCCCTAGGAAGGGAAATTCTCTCCTGTAAAGAGTTAATATGGGAAAAATGTTTCTCCTTTCCACTGATGCTTTATCACCAAACCTTGTTTCACTAAAAACCCCAAATTTTCTAAAAACATTTGTCATTGGGACAGAAAGTGAGGTGAAATCCTCTGAAGAGGAGCACAGACAGCTAAACAAATGTCACAGGGGTGATAACCCTTCCCTATGTTTTCCAAAAAGCTTGAGCCCCCGTTCACACCTATGCGAATTAGATGCGGATTACAATGCATCCAATTCGCAGGACATTTTAAACTAGGTTAATTTAAATGAAGCTTGTTCACATATGTGCGTTGCATTCGCACTGCGCACTGCACAAAAAACGTGTGCGTTTTCTGGTCATTGCGGTGCGAATTACGAGCCCCTTATCTTCTATGGGAACGCATCTGCTTCGCAGATGCATTGCGTTCTGAACATGGATTTTCTCCTTCTCCTCACTACACCTCCCCCCCCCTCTCCCTCCCCCTCTCCTTGCTCACTGATCCGGAGCTAAAACGCAGATGAACCTTTGAACAGGAGATTTTTATCTCCCCAGTGAAACCTGAGCTTCAATTGGCACCGCACATGTGTGAACCCAGGCTTAAATAGATTTTTTGGCTGGAACACGTTAAAAATGTACCAGTTCAAAATTAAAAACATATTCTACTTAACAACAAATGTACAGTCCCTGTCTTGTTTGCACCGCCTGTATACTGCTGTTCAGAGTATATAGGGCCTGGTGGCCCCACGCCTTTCCTTTTTTTAATTTTGGTGCGGGTTTCCCCTTAATATCCATACAAGACCCAAAGGGCCTGGTAATGGACTGGGGGGGTACCCATGCCCTTTGTCTCACTGATTTTCATCCATATTGCCAGGACCCAACATTACATTAAAGCTGTAAGCAGTTTTAAATGACTTTTATTCCTTTAAAAATGTCATTTTGTGCAGGGACTGTTCTAAGCACGGGAAACACACGCCACTTTACAGGCATACTATAGACACCCCCCAGGTACGATATTTAAAGGAATATTTCACTTTTTTTTTTTTTTACTTTAAGCATCATTAACCACTTGCCGCCCGCCATATAGCAGAAGGACGGCGGCAAAGTGGTTTCAATAACCTGACTGGGCGTCATATGACGTCTGCAGGGTATGGAGCCGCTGCACGCCCCCGGGGGCGCGCATTGCGGCGATTGTTGTTGCGGGGTGTCAGTCTGACACCCCGCAACACCGATCTAGGTAAAGAGTCTGACAGAGACTCTTTACCACGTGATCAGCCGTGTCCAATCACGGCTGATCACGATGTAAATTGGAAGAGCCGTGATCGGCTTTTCCTCACTCGCGTCTGACAGACACGAGTAGAGGAGAGCCGATCGGCTGCTCTCCTGACAGGGGGGGTCTGTGCTGATTGTTTATCAGCACAGCCCCCCCTCGGATCCCACCCAGGACCACCAGGGAAGACGCCCAGGACCACCAGGGAAGCCATCCACACTGGACTACCAGGTATGCCCCCTAGACCCCCAGGGAAATACTAACCTGTGCCCAGGCAGCTGCCAATCAATGCCCAGGCAGCTGTCAATCAGTGCCCACTCACAATGCCTACCACGGCCAGTGCCACCAGGGATGCCTATCAGTGCTGCGTATCAGTGCCCATCTGTGCCACGTATCAGTGCCGCCTATCAGTGTCCAGCAGTGCCCAGCAGTGCCGCCTATCAGTGCCCATCAGTGCCACCCATAAGAACCCATCTTTGCAGCCTTTCAGTGCCCAGCAGTGCCGCCTATCAGTGACCATCAGTGTTGCCCATCAGTGCCCATTGGTGCCCACCAGTGCCACCTATCAATGCCCATCAGTGCTGCATATCAGTGCCACCCATCAGTGCCACCTACCAGTGCCCATCAGTGCCCGCTCATTGGTGCCACCTCATCTGTGCCGCCTTATCAGTGCTTGTCAGTGCTGCCTTATCAGTGCCCATCAGTGAAAGAGAAAACTTACTTATTTACAAAAATTTTTAACAGAAACAAAAGCAAAACTTTTATTTTTTTCAAAATTTTCGGTCTTTTTTTATTTGTTTAGAAAAAAATAAAAACCGCAGAGGTGATCAAATACCACCAAAAGAAAGCTCTATTTGTGGGAACAAAATGATAAAAATTTAGTTTGGGTATTGATGACCGCGCACTTATCATTCAAACTGCGACAGCGCTGAAAGCTGAAAAATGTTCTGGGCAGGATTGTGTATAAGTGCCCTGTATTGAAGTGGTTAAAATCACCCGAAAAAACAGCCGTTTTTAAAACTTTTTTTTGCATTGATACATGTCCCCTGGGGCAGGACCCGGGTCCCCAATCCCTTTTTAGGACAGTACCATACAAATTAGCCTTTAAAATTAGCACTTTTGATTTCGAACGTTCAAGTCCCATAGACATCAATGGGGTTCTAACATTCGTGCAAATTTTCGGTCCGTTCCCAAGTTCTGGTGCGAACCGAACCGAGGGGTGTTCGGCTCATCCCTAGTGGTGTGTATTCCAGAAAATGTAGCCAGTCTCATTAATGATGTTATCATCAAAAGATTCCATCAGACGTTGTCCCTTGTGTTCTTTCTTAACAATCAGAATGTTCCTTTATTAAAACAAAGGCATGGTACAAATGCAAAAATATGGACAATATCAAGAGGTGCAATATACACAGACAGTTCTAGAGAAGGCAAAGCTCACATCAGGTGAACTTACAGGCTATTAGTTCCAACACCATGGGTAAATCCTATATGGAGAATAACCATCAATAAAAAGGAAGAGAAATAAAACATCAATCTCATTGCCCAATCAAGACCAAAAGAGACAAAGAGAAGGCAATGCAGCCATCCCAGCACCAAAAGCAAGGCGCGAGTGCCCAGCCTAAGCGCCTAAGCTGTCTATGGCTGCCACACCTTTTCAAGTTTCTTGGGGCAATTTCTGGTAATGTAGGTTAACTTATATAAAGGAAGAGCAGCATTAATTGTTTTTTTCCCATGAACCTACGGAGGGAGGGGAATGGGCATTCCATCTTATGCCCTGTACACACAATCGCACATTCCGACAACAAAATCCATCAGATTTTTTCCGACGGATGTTGGCTCAAACTTGTCTTGCATAGTTGGTGGGAAATTCCAAACGTCAAGAACGCGGTGACGTACAACACGAGCCGAGAAAAATGAAGTTCAATAGCCAGTGCGGCTCTTCTGCTGGATTCTGAGCATGCGTGGCACTTTGTTGTCGGAAAATTTTAGATTCAGCTCTCAAACTTTGTGTGTCCGAAGGAAATTCCGAAGGAAAAAGTCCGATGGAGCCTACACACGGTCAGAATTTCCAACAAGCTCCAATCGCACATTTTCCGTCGGAAAGTCCGATCGTGTGTACAGGGCATTCAAATAATTTCCCATTTGGCATAATAGAAAAGGTATGCCAACAGTAATTTAGTAAACCTAGGCCGCTGCTCATCATCCTGAATCCCCAACAGAGTCATCTCCGGTGAAACCGGAAGAGTCAGCTGGAGACCACCTTTAATGAGTTCCACCACCTCCTCCCAATACCGAGCAATCCTCGGCCAGCTCCAGAACATATGGATATATGTTCCTTCACCACTGCCAAACCTAGGGCAATCCTGCGGCCTCTGGGGGTAGATCCTGCACAGTCTCTGGGGGGGGGTATAATAGACTCTGCAAAATTCTTACCTGTATCAACTTATCCTTTGAAGATATTAACAGCTTAATGCTATCTTCCAAACAGTCTTCCCAATCTTCCCTGTCTAAGCCTGGGAGGTCGGTTTCCCACCTATCCCAGAGCCTGCCCATCTTGGGAGAGTCCTCACTCAGCAAGGCCAAGTACAGAGACGACAATGATTTAGATAAAGATTCTTGAGGGAATAGTTCTTCAATGGGATACATAGATAGGTTCGGTGGGGTCGGGAATTTAGCACGAGCAGCATAACGCAACTGCAGGTATCAGAAATACATCCAACCAGGTAAGGGAAAATTGGCCTTGAGATCCAAGGCCCCCGCCGAGAACACACCCCCAATAGTTTTAATGCCATAGCGGACCCACACCTGGGGGTTAGGAATATAGCGGAGCTATGGGAGGTTAGGGTTCCCCCACAGCGGGTTAAAAGGGGACCACTGATTGGAATGGCCAGACCTTTAGTGTCGCTGTAGTAGGAAGCGCAAGGCCAGCATAAGCCCAACAACCCTTATAGACCAAGTTGCTCAGCTCCTGGAGTGACTCAAGAGCGGATGCCCCCAGACACACAGCTGCATTGGTCCAAGGGAGCACAAGCCACCACCGAACTGTGACCAAAATGGCTGCCCAATAATAGGTCTGGTAGTCCGGCAACGCCAACCCTCCACATCGCACAGGAAGAACCAGTGTCAGTTTGGCTAACCTAAGGAGAACACCCCCCCCCCAGATAAATGTCCCAAAACATCTATCTATTTCCGAGAAAAAAAGAGGCGGGTATCCAGATTGGGCAGTTACGGAACATGTACAAAAATTTCAGGAGAAATATAATTTTGAGCTGATTTATGCAGCCCAGAAGATTCAGTGGCAACGAATTCCAGGAGGCGCATTTGGAATGAAGCTGAAACAATACCGGCGCCAAATTAAGGTAAAAAAAAACTGGGCAATTCCTGCCGAACCTGGACACCCAGATACCTAAACTGATCAGTCCAAAGTAACGTGACATCTGCAGCAATTTTTCTAGCTTGGGGATCTAAGAGAAAACTCTGTGAGGTCAACTTACACAGGTCCCCCTCCGCACCTCCGCCCCCCCCCCGGTCCCGCTGACCCGGACCGTGGCTGTTCTAGGCCCTGGTATGTCCGCGCCAGGAGTCCGGGGCTTAGCAATCCCCTGAGCTGAATGTCCAAAACGTCTCTCATCAGGAGGGACGTTTTAGAGCATTCTAATTGGTCAGCGCTGTCACATGGGCGGCGCCGACCAATCAGCAGCCACATAGCCCGTCCTGTCAGCTATGGAGAAGATGCATGGCTTCAGAAAGGATTTCTAAAACCTGGACTCCTGGCGCAGATATACCGGGGGTTAGAACCAAAGATGGTGGCAGTCCAGGTCAGTGGGACCGATGGGGGGGCGGGGAGAGGGACCTGTGTAAGTTCACCTTACAGATTTTTCCTCCTTTCCAGAAAAATCTGTAAGGTGAACTTAGACTTTAAAGATATCCAGTGCAGCCATTAGGGACTCGTCGGCATCCTGGAGGTAGAAAAGTGCGTCATCAGCGTAAGAGAGTCCGGGGCTTAGCAATCCCCTGAGCTGAATGTCCAAAACGTCTCTCATCAGGAGGGACGTTTTAGAGCATTCTAATTGGTCAGCGCTGTCACATGGGCGGCGCCGACCAATCAGCAGCCACATAGCTCGTCCTGTCAGCTATGGAGAAGATGCATGGCTTCAGAAAGGATTTCTAAAACCTGGACTCCTGGCGCAGATATACCGGGGGTTAGAACCAAAGATGGTGGCAGTCCAGGTCAGTGGGACCGATGGGGGGGCGGGGAGAGGGACCTGTGTAAGTTCACCTTACAGATTTTTCCTCCTTTCCAGAAAAATCTGTAAGGTGAACTTAGACTTTAAAGATATCCAGTGCAGCCATTAGGGACTCGTCGGCATCCTGGAGGTAGAAAAGTGCGTCATCAGCGTAAGAGATTTTTTCCTTCAGGGAACCCACCTTTAAGCCCTTAATCCAATCAGAGCCTCAAATCAAGATAGCCAAAGGTTCAAGAGCTAGGGCAAAAAGGGCAGGGGATAGAGGGCACCCCTGACGAGTACCCCTCTGCAGCAGAAAGGACGCCGATAGGCTATCGTTAGTTTGAATACGGGCTTTGGGTGCACTATGTAACATACGCAACCACTGGAGAAATTTAGGGCCAAAGCCGATTCTATGCAATATCTCCCACAGGAAATTCCACTCAACCGAGTTGAGCGCCTTTTCTGTGTCCAGGGAGGCAATGACTCTATGCCCACTATTGGTATGGGACACTAAGAGGTTGAGAAAGAATCCTTGGAGGTTGATATCGGTGCCTTTCTCGGGCATAAGCCTCGTTTGGTCTACATGAATAATCTCCTCCAAAACCCCCTTATGTTCTTTAATACACAGAACACTTCCCACTATTGATTTATGTTTGTGTGTCAGTAAAGCTCACAAAAAGGAGTGTGATCTGTTTTTTCACTTTCTCTGAGTATAAGGGTGAGGATTAAGGCTCCATTTCTTACTAGCAAGGGATCCGTGAACAGATTCCTCTGCTGCTTCAGAGCAGAAAAGGAACAATGTTCATTTTTGTAAAACCTGTGACCGTTTTTTTTTCTATCTTGGGATGGAGGGAAAAAACAGAGCATAACTGACCTATGTTAGGTTTATAGGTGGGCAGATGTAAAGATATGTGCATCTGTGTACATCCTTTTACTGTCATTCCTTTATTTAGGTCAGAAAAAATGAAAAAGGATGCAAACCTTTTAGGATATTTTTTCAGACCTACAGTAGATGAACTCAGAGGTAATTACATGTAAACAGAGACACATTTGTTTACATCCACCTGCCCTTAGACCAGTCATTTGCAACCTCTTTAATGTAGAGGAATCTTTAGGGTGCTTGAAAACAGGCTGTCTGAGCCCATTCAACATAATTCTCATTGTGTTTCTTTACAGGCAGCCCACAGCTCATAGAAAATGTTCCATTGTTCGCGTACATCGGCACGCGGCCATTCATGTGAATGACACACTGTACACTTGGCTGCCCTGGCGAAAGAAATATGCTGGGAATTATGCTAAATGGGTTCAGCCAGCCCATATGCAAGAGCCCCCGTAAAATAAGTTTCTGGTCTCAGGAAACCCCTGCTAATAATTACTATATCTACAGTTCATGTACAATAATGTGATGTCAGTGGAAGAGTAATGCCCCTTACATTTGTGGTCAGTGGAAAGAAACATCTCCCTTACAGAGAGCTAAAAAGATTGTTGGTTTGAATGCTTACTTATCTAAGGAGTAGAAACTGATGACTTCTCAAGGAACGCCTAGCAACCTCTGGAGGAACCCTAGTTGAGAAAGGCTGCCATAGACTAACATTGAACTTCCATTCAGATCTGAATAAAAAATCTGAATCTGACAGGCGGATCAGATTGAAATGGCCAAATGAAAGAAAAAAAACGATAAAAGCCATCACATTCTAAATTTTGTGCTTATATGTTTGTAGTATGTTAGCCATTGCTGTTCACCAAAATCACAAATATGCCAAACAGCATCTAGAAAAGCCCAAACTTCTGGAACAAAGCCATTTGGAGTAATGAGGCCAAAACTGAAGATTTTGGTCACAACCATAAAAGCTATTTTTGGAGAAGAGTCAACAAGGCCTATGAAGAGAAGCACATTATGCATAGTGTAAAAACATGGAGGTGACTCTGCCTTATTTGGGGGTGTGTGAGCTACAACAACACAGGCAATATTGTCAGAATTGATGACAAAATGAATGCAGCATGTAATTAGAAAAAAATTTAGGAAAATGTACACATTTCAGTCCAGATGCTGTGCAAGCGGTACACTTGGATTTGCCAACATGACAGTGTCCTGAAACATAAGGTCAAGTTAACCATTTGGCGACTGCAGCATTCGATAGTGAAGGTTCCAGAGTGGCCATCACAATCTGCTGATCTCTACATAATTTAGTCACTTTGTGGAGATCTCAAACATGCAATTCATGCTATGCAACCAAAAAATTTACAGGACCTGGAGCCCTTTGGCCAAAAAAGTTAACCAAAGCTTAACTACATAAGAACATAAAAGTCCTCATTAAAAAAAAAATGAATGCTAAAGGGGCAATACATGATATTAAGAACTAAGAGTAAGCAAACGTTTGAGCAGGACCATTTTCTTATTTATTTTATTTCTATTGTTTACATATTGATTGTGTTATTCTGTGCTGCCTAAACTTTGGATTTTAATCATATAAAAAGGAGAATTGTGTTTGGTCTGATCACTCTTGTATTCTTATAAATGGTCCACATTTTACAAATTCTGCCAAATGTATGTCCATATAGAAAATGAACTGCATCTTATATTGAATATTTGTAGATAATGAAGAAAGATCCTCTTCATATAACCTTTGATTTAACAAAATTAGATAGAAAGGATTTTCAAAGAACTCTGGCTGAACCTAGAGAAACATAAAATACTCACTTGTTATTAGAGAATACTTGGAATCAAAAAAAGTAAATCGAAGTATGGATTGTGTAAATTGAGGAAAAAGAATTCTACGTATGCAACACTGTCCCTTTTCTATTATGGTTTAAAAAAAAAAAATCTATAGCTTCAAAGCATGACTGAACATATTAACAAAGGAGCTTTGAGCACAATGGCCTCTAGAATCCTTACACAATGTCTTAGCGTTTCCTGTTCAATAGAAAAATAAAATCTGCTACTCCAGAATGGAGAGGAAAAGCTAAAATCATCCTTTCTCCAACAGTACTTTAATAGTCCATAAGCAAGAGAAAAATAGACACAAATTGTTAAACAACCACTAATGCCGTGTACACATGAGCGGATTTTCGGAAAAAACTTGGATGTTTTTTCCAACGGAATTTCGCTCAAGCTTGCCTTGCATACACACGGTCACACAAAAGTTCTCTGAACTTTCGACCGACAAGAACACGGTGATGTACAACACTATGACGAGCCGAGAAAATGAAGTTCAATGCTTCCGAGCATGCGTCGAATTGTTTCCGAGCATGCGTAGGAATTTTGCGCGTTGGAATTTGTACAGATGATCGCATTTTCGGATAGGAACTTTTTCCGACCGAATTGAGGACCTGCTCTCAATCTTTTGCTGGTGGGAATTCCGCCAGCAAAAGTCCGATGGAGCATACACACGGTCGCATTTTCCAACCAAAAGCTGTCATCGTTTTTTTGCTGGCCAAATTTCCGATCGTGCGTACGCGGCATAAGACTTTCACTACAAGTTGCATTATACAAAGAGTTTATTATAGGCCCACTAGAGCAAAAAATATTGTATTCTGGTAAATGGTTTATACCTGTGATGATAGTATATGAATTCCTTTTTATTTTGAAATCCTTGATGCAGGCCAAGCTATCCTGCAAAATGGAGTTACAGAGGTTAGGTAGAAATATATATATAATTTTTTTCTTCTTCGGGATCAGAGGGGTAAACAGGCTTCTGGGAGACAGTTCATTAAAATTAAAAAACGCTTTATGCAGCAAACAGAGAAATTACAGTCTTTGTCTTCAGGGGCAGCTCAAACAACACAAGCTTACATGAATCTTTCAGCGTCCCAGCCACAGCATATACAGTAAAGAAAGTTCCAGTTACAGGCCAGCTCACCCAGCAGATCAAAGTCAGAGTATGGAGGCTTCCATGCAGCATCCAGGTCTCCTCACAACAGACAGCAAAACAGCCATCATCCAGCCTCTCTGACCAGCTGCCTAATAAACAGGCCTGAGGGGGAAATACCTGCCCTCTACAATTAAACCCCTCCTATATATATATATATATATATATATATATATATATATATATATATATATATATTCATTTTGATTCAATGCATTTAAGAGAATTTCCTACACGGTAATTATACAGTTGAGGGGGACTATTACGTGTTCGTTTGGAATAAGGTTTAACTTTTGTGTCAAAAGGATGGTCACCAGATCAGGGCAATGTATGTGATCTATATTTTCTCCAGAACAATGCTTCAGCGGTGCAGCCCTCCTCAGACAGGGGAATCCAACCATATAGTATACTAGAAAAGAACGTACAGGGGCCCAAAAACCCCTACGGCATTACCCAAGATTTATTATAAAAATAAATCCAAATAGCAAATTGAATGCTCACAAAGGACAGAAGCAGCATGCATAACAACAGTGTCAGATGATCAACCAGCCTGGCGATGAGTGACCAAACTGTAGGCGATGTCAGCAAGTTGTCCCATTTTGGGGACAAAGGTGCTTGCCTCCTAATACATGCAACTTGCACCTTATAGATCCATTAGGTGGGGTATCGTAGCATCAGACTAGGTCAAAAGTCATCACATTAGTCATATTAAACACAGCTGTATTATGTAGTATCAAATATATAACAAGGAGTGGGGCAAAAAAAAAAGGTTTTCCATGAAAATGTCCAAATTGGGCCCAAAGTGTCAATATTTTTTGTGGCTGCCATTATTTTCCAGCACTGCCTTAACCCTCTTGGACATGGAGTTCACCAGAGCTTCACAGGTTGCCACTGGAGTCCTCTTCCACTCCTCCATGACAACATCACGGAGCTGATGAATTTTAGGGACCTTGCGCTCCTCCACCTTCTGTTTGAGGTTTAGGTCTGGAGACATGCTTGACCAGTCCATCACCTTTACCCTCAGCTTCTTTAGCAAGGCAGTGGTCGTCTTGGAGGTGTGTTTGGGGTATTTATCATGTTGGAATCTTGCCCTGCGGCCCAGTCTCCGAAGGGAGGGAATCATGCTCTGCTTCAGTATGTCAAAGTACATGTTGGCATTCATGGTTCCCTTAATGAACTGTAGCTCCCCAGTGCTGGCAGCACTCATGCAGCCCCAGACCATGACACTCCCACCACCATGCTTGACTGTAGGCAAGACACACTTGTCTTTGTAATCCTCACCTGGTTGTCGCCACACATGCTTGACACCATCTGAACCAAATACGTTTATCCTGGTCTCATTAGACCACAGGACATGGTTCCAGTAATTCATGTCCTTAGTCTTCTTGTCTTCAGCAAACTGTTTGCGGGCTTGCTTGTGCATCATCTTTAGAAAAGGCTTCCTTCTGGGATGGCAGCCATGCAGACCAATTTGATGCAGTGTGCGGCGTATGGTCTGAGCACTGACAGGCTGACCCCCCTACTCCTTCAACCTCTGTAGCAATGCTGGCAGCACTCATATGTCTATTTCCCAAAGACAACCTCTGAATATGATGCTGAGCACGTGCACTCAACCCCTTTGGTCGACCATGGCGAGGCCTGTTCTGAGTGGAACCTGTCCTGTTAAGCCAATATTAAACCAATGTATGGTCTTGGATACCGTGCTGCAGCTCAGTTTCAGGGTCCTGGCAATCCTCTAATACCCTAGGCCATCTTTATGTAGAGCAACAATTCTTTTTTTCAGATCCTCAGAAAGTTCTTTGCCATGAACTTCCAGTGACCAGTATGAGAGAGTGAGAGCGATAACACCAAACTGAACACACCTGCTCCCCATTCACACCTGAGATCTTGTAACACTAACGAGTCACATGTCACCAGTGAGGGAAAATAGTTAATTGGGCCCAATTTGGACATTTTCACTTAGGGGTGTACTCACTTTTGTTGCCAGCAGTTTAGACATTAATGGCTGTGTGTTGAGTTATTTTGAGGGGCCAGCAAATTTACACTATTATACAAGCTGTACACTCACTACTTTACATTGTAGCAAAGTGTAATTTCTTCAGTGTTGTCACATGAAAAGATATAATAAAATATTTACAAAAATGTGAGGGGTGTACTCACTCTTGTGAGATACTGTATATATATCTGTAGTGTTCACTGTTTGTGAGTGCACACTTAAAATCTCAGGTGCTCAGGAAAATCCCAACTGCCAGTCTCCTGTTGGTGTCATATGTCCTCTCTCAAAAGTGTGCTCTATTCCCGACTTGCGTACTGACATTGTGGAACACAACAGCCGCTGGAATGGCTGCCGCCCCGCCATGTGTTCCTTTCAACAGAAAGCGCATCACTGCATTTAATTTCCAGAAGTCAGAAAACAAACAGGGAGTTGACAAACCGTGAACACTACAGATATATTTGATCTATACAGTGTGTGTGTGTATATATATATATATATATATATATATATATATATATATATATATACACAGTATATGCTGCTTATACAGTCTAGAAATTATATTTGTTATAAGTTTGTTGGTTGTTGCCTAAAAAGTCATAGTTTGTGTGGTCTAACAGACATTGTGCTCTATATGTTTTACAGTTTTCCTGCTGTGGAGGAGAAGAGTTTAGAGACTGGGAGGTGAATCCATATCACTCATGTAACAGCACTGGACCTTTGTCTTGTGGAGTTCCATACACATGCTGCATAACTGGAAAGGTAAGATAAAAGATTGTATCATTTCACTGCATGTTTCAGTGTAAGGCCTCATACATACAGGACATAAAAAATAAACACCGCTTTTACAGGCATTGTACACTTTTTTTTCCTGCTTCTAAACACACCTCTTATGTTGGCCAATGTGGCCATGCTCACATAGGCATTTACAGGCGTATTAGAAGAGGAGCATTTAGAGACTGAATAAAAAAGCAGTCACTTGCGCATTCGGGAGAAGGGAGTTTGAGCAGAAAAATGCTTGATGCACCTAAATGCCTGTAAACGTGCCTAAAACACTAGGCGTGTTAAGCGCTTGAGTATTCATTTAATCCAATGAGCAGAATAAATTAATATTCTGGCCAATGGAATGAATGAACGCTCAAATGATTGACGCTCTTAAATACATCTAAACACATTCGAAAACCCGGTTTTGGGTGCGTTTTTTAAGCTGCTTGGCACATACAGTATCTCACAAAATTGAGTACACCCCTCACATTTTTGTAAATATTTTCTTATATTTTTTCATGTGACAACACTGAAGAAATAACACTTTGCTACAATGTAAAGTAGTGAGTGTACAGCTTGTATAACAGTGCAAATTTGCTGTCCCCTCAAAATAACTCAACACACAGCCAATAAAGTCTAAACTGCTGACAACAAAAGTGAGTACACCCCTAGGTGAAAATGTCCCAACTGGGCCCAATTAGCCATTTTCCCTCCCCATTGTCATGTGACTCGTTAGTGTTACAAGGTCTCAGGTGTGAATGTGAAGCAGGTGTGTTAAATTTGGTGTTATCGCTCTCACTCTCTCATACTGGTCAATGGAAGTTCAACATGGCACCTCATGGCAAAAAAGTCTCTGAGGCTCTGAAAAAAAGAATTGTTGCTCTACATAAAGATGGCCTAGGCTATAAGAAGTTTGCCAAGACCCTGAAACTGAGCTGCAGCACAGTGGCCAAGACCATACAGCGGTTTAACAGGACAGGTTCCACTCAGAACAGGCCTCACCATGGTCGACCAAAGAAGTTGAGTGCACGTGCTCAGCGTCATATCCAGAGGTTTTTTTGGGGAAATAGATGTATGAGTGCTGCCAGAATTGCTGCAGAGGTTGAAGGGGAGCGGGGGTCAGCCTGTCAGTGCTCAGACCATACGCCGCACACTGCATCAAATTGGTCTACATGGCTGTCGTCCCAGAAGGAAGCCTCTTCTAAAGATGATGCACAAGAAGCCCGCAAACGGTTTGCTGAAGACAAGCAGACTAAGGAGATGGATTACTGGAACCATGTCATGTGGTCTTACGAGACCAAGATAAACTTATTTGGTTCAGATGTTGTCAAGCATGTGTGGTGGTAACCAGGTGAGGAATACAAAGACAAGTGTGTCTTGCCTACAGTTAAGCATGGTGGTGTGAGTGTCATGGTCCGGGGCTGCATGAGTGCTGCCGGCACTGGGGTGCTACAGCTTATTGAGGGAACCATGAATGCCAACATGTACTGTGACATACTGAAGCAGAGCATGATCCCCTCCCTTCAGAGACTGGGTCGCAGGGCAGTATTCCAACATGATAACGACACTAAACACACCTCCAAGACGATCACTGCCTTGCTAAAGAAGCTGAGAGTAAAGGTGATGGACTGGCCAAGCATATCTCTGCAGACCTAAACCCTATTGAGCATCTATGGGCCATCTTCAAACGGAAGGTGGAGGAGAGCAAGGCCTCTGACATCCACCAGCTCTGTGATGTCATCATGGAGGAGTGGAAGAGGATTCCAGTGGCAACCTGTGAAGCTCTGCTGAACTTCATGCCCAAGAGGGTTAAGGCAGTGCTGAAAAATAATGGTGGCCACCAAAAATATTGACACTTTGGGCCCAATTTGGACAGTTTCACTTAGGGGTGTACTTGCTTTTGATGCCAGCGGTTTAGACATTAATGGCTGTGTGTTGAGTTTTTTTGAGGGGACAGAAAATGTACACTGTTGTACAAGATGTACACTCACTACTTTACATTGTAGCAAAGTGTCATTTCTTCAGTGTTGTCACATGAAAAGATATAATAAAATATTTACAAAAATGTGAGGGGTGTACTCACTTTTGTGAGATACTGTATTTTAAGCTGCTTTTTTTCCTGCAAGGCGCAAAGACGTCTAGGGGAGGAAAAAAAGTCCTGTGTGCATAAGGCCTCATAAACCACAGACATGTTGTGTTTTTTAGGATTAATGTGGCAAAAAGAGGACATTCCTCTAAAAAGTCCCTTGCAGAACTGATAACTGAGACAGGAGAAAAGGTTAATTTACAAAAAATGATGTACTCACCCTTTACACAATGGTGGTTAACATAAACTGCACAGCAGTGAAGCTCATTATTAGTCTTTGGCTTTCCACAGTGTTGGTCTGGAGTTTGCAAGAGCTCCATGTGTTTGAATGGATTTCTTCCTACTAAACAAAAACTTACTGCCAGATTAATTGACTTTTACACATATTGGCCCAAGTATGTATGCTTGTGTGTAGGACATTCATAGGGAAATTGGCTTATTCTTTTGGGGCAGGTATTGATGCAAATAGTTTATTGTCCTTTGCAAAGTGCTGCAGAAAAATTGTGAGAGCTATATCAGATATGAAGATAAATAAAATTTGGTCTCTTCAGATACTAAAAGTCTCAACAGGCAGGGGCGGATTAATGCACAGGCTGGTCTAGGCTGCAGCCTAGGGCCCCACGTGTGCAAGGGCCCCCGATTGGCCATGATATTTTTATTATTTTATATATATTTATGTATATGTAGAATAAAAACCATGCCTGCGTGTTATACGAATACGCCGATAAATGTTTTTTTACCAACAAGGGGCGGGGATCGGGCGGTCCCCCCGGGTGCCACCCATTGGGGGGGATGTCAGGCCAGCTGTACCACCTCTCCTGGCCCTGGGACAGCACTGCCAGCATACTTTAAGGTTGAGAAAACATTACTGCCAGCCCTTTCTCATGCACAGCTCCTCATGTGTCACTCTCAATGTAAATGAAAGTCTCTTAATACCTCAATTAAAGCTGCTCTGTCTGGCCGCTCTCCTCCTCCCGCTCCACTTCCTTCCCGAGTGTAGCCTTTGATTGCAGGTGGAGAGCGGTCATGTGACCGTCAATGAAACAGCAGAGGAGAGCAGTCACATGACCAGGTCACGAAGAACGGCGTTAATTGAGGTATTTAGAAGCTTTGATTTACAATGAGTGACACAGGAGGAGCGGTGTATGAGAAAGGGCTGGCAGTGATGTTTTCTCAACTTTAGAGTATTCTTTCCCAGGAGACTGGGGGTCTCCTGTGAGTGCAGGGGGGCTTTATAATGAAAGAGGCCTGTGTGATATGCAGGCAAAGGGGTCTGTGTACTATGCAGATGTCTGTGTACTGTGCAGGGAAAAGGGGTCTGTGTACTGTGCAGGGAAAGGGGTCTATGTACTGTGCAGGGAAAGGGGTCTGTGTACTATGCAGATGTCTGTGTACTGTGCAGGGAAAAGGGGTCTGTGTACTGTGCAGGGAAAGGGGGCTGTGGTATGTGCAGGGGGTCTGTGTACTGTGCAGAGGGTTGTGTACTGTGCAGGGAAAGGGGTCTGTGTACTGTGCAGGGGGGCTGTGTACTGTGCAGAGGGTTGTGTACTGTGCAGGGAAAGGGTGCAGGGGGACTATGTACTGTGCAGGGGGCTGTGGGAAGTTTTTTTTCCTGAAACTTCCCTCTTAATGTTAGGGTGCGTGTTATATGCACTCTGGAAATGAAACAAAGGTGCCACTCTAAGTGCAGTAAAAAACATGGAGTTTAATAAAACTGTAAAAAGGTACTCACAAAGGTACATAGTGAACAAGCATGTTGGCAAAAGCTGCCATATATCCTGGGAGTGAGTCTGGTCCGTTTCCTGGATTGCAGTGGTGTCCGATGGACAGGCTGCACCTGCGCCAATGGATGCTGGCACTTCCTGCCGTTGGAACGTATGATTGTTCTGCTGTTGATTATTGCTTGCTTTTATGTGCTGCTGCTGCTGTTTATGGTATTTGTATGGCTTTTATACTATTGAAATATTACACAGCATTTCAATTGGTCTCTGTCAGGATGTTGTGATTTTGCCTCATTTAAACAGGAGCTGTTGCAGACGTTTTTGACTTAACTGTTGGTTTAGAAAGGTAAAATCTGTTACCAGCTTGCAGGTGTATCTTGAATGCTTTTTTTCTGTGGCATTGCTGTTTATAGTTGGCTCATGTCTGAATGTGTTTGGGCTGTAGACCTGAGAGTTGCACTTGAGGCGTGTAATATAGGTCTACCGTTTTACACATGGCACTAAATAATTTATTTTCTGGTAAAGCATGCTTAGGAGGGGGCCACACAAAAAGTAGCCTAGGGGCCCATGACCACCTTAATCCTGCACTGTCAACAGGTATACCTCCTATACTATAAAGGAATAGAAAGTCAACAGTGCTGCAACCCTATATTTCAGTGTCTAGTGTCTCCAAACTTTGTAAACAAAGGGCAGATTTATTTTCCTCCAGACTTTAGGGGGATCAGACTGTCGCCAGTGGGAGGAGAAAATTTACATAGTGCCTATGGTCATTAGAAGGAGGAATAGTGGCCCATCATTAGTAATAGTGGGGGGAATAGTATCCCATTGTTGTTTTCAGTGGAAGGAATAGTGCCCAATCATTTATAGTGGTGGGAGGAAAAGTGCTGGTGTCAGTGGAAGATACCTAACCCTTGGTGTCAATGGAAGGATTAATGCCTTATTGCTGTGGTGTCAGTGGAAGGAAAAGTGCTCTATTGTTGTCAGTGGAAAAAAGTGAACAGTTGTTTATATCAGTGGGAGGAGTTATGTCCCATCATTGGTGACAGCGGAAGGACTTAATGCTCCATCATCAGGAACAGTGTCCCAAGGGCTGGATAAAGGTAAGTAAAGGGCCGCATCCAGCCCACGGGCCGCAGTTTGCAGACCACTGGTCTATGCTATAAGGTCTATGTCAAGACACATGCTGTACATACCGTATATATTTTATGACTAAGGCCCAGAGTGTTTGGAGCTGAAATGCATCAATTGTTGTACATGATGAACTCTTTTATGTATTGATGGATTAAGTATACATTTTACTACAATTTTACTGCATTTTGTCTGTGCCAGACTTCTATTCATACCTCCTGTACTGCTTTACAATGGCTGCTGGGTGCAAGAAAATGTTTCTCGACCTCTTGGTTTTCACTACAGTTCTCATATTCCCATGGCCGAATATACTGTAGATAATTTAGGCTTTTATCAAGACAGATAGTTGCGCAAGGCGTATAGAAGCTGTTCCATTGGAACTGGTGAAACAGCCAGAAGAGATTGGAGCTGTAAATTGACATGGATACGGCAGAATTCCAGCTACAAGATATCCATATATGTAAAACACCAGTGATGGATGCCCTAGCCATTGTGCCTAGTTTCTGCAGTCTATGCCTGCCACATATGCTAATTCTTCTATCACTATCGAAGGTAAGTGAGCTCTATGAAATTCACATTTGTTATGTGTATCCAAACCTAGAGGCTGGAATACATCAGTCCCTGATCCACATTCATGTTTTAATAATCAGCAACTATATTATCAAATTATGAAAAAAGCAAATAGGGAACACCCACCCCCATAAACATCAAGCTTTCATGAAAAAAGATTTATTACAGATTCATGTCTGAAACACAGATACAAAAATCTCATTTCATTTCAATAATCACTGAAGTGTGACTGCAAAGGATCCAAGTCCTTTCTGCACAACTAATGAAAAAACTCAGTTTCATTTACATTCCCGCATTTAATACATTTGTGTGCTCAAGGTATAGAGCTGGACGGAAAACCAAAATAAATGAGGGCGGTAGACTTCAAATGCTACATTCTTATCGTGATCTTGAAATAATGAGCACTTTAAAAATGCATTAAAATGTCTCAGTCGGAAATTAACTGCTGCCTGCTTTGAGGATGTATAGAGATGTGTCTGTAAATAAGCCTCCATTTTCTTTTATCGAGCTTATAATGTTCAAATCTCATAGTTTAATGATGAATTTGAAGTGACATCAACCTCTCAGAATTTACTTGATTAAAGCAAGCTGATTGTGTGGTTTTTATCAAAATGAGAAAGCTAATTATGTTATGTAGCCAATGTTAATTTAGGTGATGTTCATTCTATATGCACTTTATATAGATTTTAGCACAAAACGTGAATAGTAAAAAGAATGGACATTAAGCAGTAATCAATTTACAGGGGTTGGCCAAAAATAGGGATGGGCGAATGGTTCGGCCTAAACTTTGGTTGCTCGGACGTTCGGCGAACAACAAACATTATGCGGTGTGCGCGGCAAATTCGAAAGCCACGGAACCCCGTTAAAGTCTATGGGACACTAACATGAAAAACCAAAAGTGATAACTTTAAAGGCTTGTATGCAAGTCATTGTCATAAATAGTGTTTGGGGATCTGGGTCTTGCCCCAGGGGACATGTATCAATCCAAATAAAAGTTTTAAAAACTGACGTTTTTTCGGGAGCAGTGATTTTATTAATGCTTAAAGTGAAACAATAAAAGTGAAATATTCCTTAAATATTGTGCCTGGGGGGTGTCTATAGTATGCCTGTAAAGTGGCACATTTTTCCCATGTTTAGAACAGTACCACAGCAAAATTTCTAAAGGAAAAAAGTCATTTAAAACTGATTGCGGCTGTAATGAATTGTCGGATTCCTTCAATATAGATAAAACTCATCGAAAAAACGGCATTGGGTCCCCCCCCCCAGTCCATTACCAGGTCTTTTTTTTTTAAAAATTGCGTGGGGGTCCCCCCAAAATCCAAACCAGGCCCTTCAGATCTGGTATGGCTATTAAGGGAACCCTGCGCCAAATTTCTTTTAAAAAAATGGCGTAGGGGTCCCCTTGAAAATCCATACCAGACCTGAAGGGCCTGGTATGGATTTTGGGATGTCAGAGGAAGGCAGGGTCTCCCATTTATGTCACCAAGTGGCCCCGCCCTCAGCTATATAACAGCTGTCAAAGCTAGAAGTTGTTGCTGTTGCATTTTTTTTCTTTTTTCGGTTTGTCAGGCGGCATGAGATGGATTTACATTGTGGGAAATTTTTATTTCTTTTATTTTTTAATAAAGGACTTGTCCCAAAGTTTCTCCTGTCATTTTTACTATTGTTGACACTTTTTTTTGTGAATTGGTAGGGGTACAATATATCCATTACCAATTCACATGGGGGGGTGTGATCTGGGGTTCCCCTTGTTAAAGGGGGCTTCCAGACTCCGATAAGCCCCCTGCCCGCATACCCCCACAACCACCGGGCAAGGGTTGTGGGGATAAGGCCCTTGACCTCATCAACATGGGGACAAGGTGCTTTGGGGTCACTCCAAAGCATCCTCCCCATGTTGAGGGCATCTGGCCTGGTACGGTTCAGGAGGGGGGGACGTTCTCTCGTCCCCCCCTCTTTTCCTGAGGCCTGCCAGGTTGTGTGCTCGGATAAGGGTCTGGTATGGATTTTGGGGGGACCCCTACGCTATTTTTTAAAAAATGTTGGCGCAGGGTTCCTTTTAAAATTCATACCAGACCTGAAGAGTCTGGTATGGATTTTAGGGGAACCCCTACGCCATTCCTTAAAAAAACAATTGGAGCAGGATTCCCCTTAACCACTTAAGGACCGGGCCTCTTTTTTAGATGTGTTGTTTACAAGTTAAAAACAGTTTTTTTTTTGCTAGGAAATTACTTAGAACCCCCAAACATTATACATTCCTAGAGAATAAAATGGCGGTCGTTGCAATAATTTCTGTCACATCGTATTTGCCCAGCAGTCTTACAAGCGCACTTTTTTTTTTTAAATACACTTTTTTGAATTACCACAGTAAAATTAGCCCAATTTTTTTCATATTGTGAAAGATAATGTTACGCCGAGTAAATTGATACCCAACATGTCACGCTTCAAAACTGCGCCCGCTCGTGGAATGGCGACAAACTTTTACCCTTAAAAATCTCCATAGGCGACACTTAAAAAATTCTACAGGTTGCATGTTTTGCGTTACAGAGGAGGTCTAGGGCTAGAATTATTGCTCTCGCACTTACAATCGCGGCGATACCTCACATGTGTGGTTTGAGCACCGTTTTCATATGCGGGCCCTACTCATGTATGCGTTCGCTTCTGCACGCGAGCTCAGCGGGACGGGGCGTGTTTAAATTTTTTTTTTTCTTATTTATTTTACCTTTTATTTTTAGACTGTTTTAAAAAAAAATAAAAATCGTATCACTTTTATTTCTATTACAAGGAATGTAAACATCCCTTGTAATAGAAAAAAAGCATGACAAGACCTCTTAAATATGTGATCTGGGGTCAAAAGACCTCAGATCTCATATTTACACTAAAATGCATTACTAAAAAAAAAAAAAAAAGTCATTTAAAAAAAAAAGGCCCTTTAAGAGACGGGGACGGGTGGGGGCCATCTTCCCCTAACTCATCTCCATGCACAGCATGTGAAAGGATCCAATCGCCTCCGGCACTGCCGATGGCTCCGTTAAGCGACGGAGGGCACCGGATCGCGGCGGGAGGGGGGACCCTCTCCCGCCGCCCATAAAAGTGATCCCACGGCTGCAGAGACCGCTGGCCGAACACGGCGATACTGGGGTTATGGCAGCTAGCTAACAACAATATCCGTCCTCAAAGTGACCTGAAGGGCCTGGTATGGATTTTTGGGGGACCCCCACGCAATTTTAAAAAAAATTTTGGTTCGGGTTTCCCCTTAATAATCAAAGGGCCTGGTAATGGACTGGGGGGGAGGGGGGAGGGGACCCATGCCATTTTTTTCAATGAGTTTTATCTATATTGGTGGGACACGACAATTCAATACAGCCGCGATCAGTTTAAAATTACTTTTTTTCCTTTAGAAATGTCATTTTGCTGCGGGACTGTTCTAAACACGGGAAAAATGCGCCACTTTACAGGCATACTAAGGACAACACCCATGCACGATATTTAAAGGAATATTTCATTCTTATTGTTTCACTTTAAGCATTAATAAAATCACTGCTCCCAAAAAAATTGGCTGTTTTTAAAAATGTATTTTGCATTGATGTCCCCTGGGGCAGGACCCGGGTCCCCAAACACTTTTTATGACAATAACTTGCATGTAAGCCTTTATAATTAGCACTTTTGATTTTCATGTTCGTGTCCCATAGACTTTAATGGTGTTCTCGTGTTTGTCCGAATATTTTGCCTGTTCGCAAGTTCTGGTGCAAACCGAACCGGGGGGGGGGGGGGGGGCTAGGGGGGTGTTCGGCTCATCCCTAGCCAAAAATATGGAAACACTACATGATTTGCAGGTGGGAAAGTGACAACATGTTTTGCGTTGAAAGCGGGAGCGATGTAACATGGGACGGTAGGCGGCATAAACTCCAAACATACAAAGAACACACCAAACTGGATTAATAATGTCAGCGGCCTTGCTTATTGTTTTTCACAAATATAAACAATTAACAATTTACCATAACTATTTTAACCACCTCAATACAGGGCACTTTCACCCCCTTCCTGCCCAGGCCATTTTTCAGTTTTCAGCGCTGTCACACTTTGAATGACAAATGCGCGGTCATGCTACACTGTAACCATGTGAAATTTTTTATCATTTTCTTCACACAAATAGAGCTTTCTTTTGGTGGTAGTTAATCACTGCTGTTTTTTTTTTTATTCTTCACTTAAATAAAAAATTAAAAAACCGAAAATCTTGGGGGAAAAAAAAAAAGTTTTTCTTAGTTTCTGTCGGTAAATTTTGTAAATAAGTAATTTTTCTCCTTCAGTGATGTGCGCTGATGAGGCAGCACTGATGGACACTTATAGGCTGCACTGATGGGCACTGATAAGGCGGCACTTATCGGCTCTGATGAGGCAGCACTTATGGGCACTGATTAGGTGGCACTGATGAGGAGGCACTAATATGCTGCACTTATGGGCACTGATATGTAGCACTGATGAGCACTGATAGGAGGCACTGATAGGTGGCACTCGTGGGTACTGATAGGTGGCACTGATGGGCATTGATGAGTGGCACTGATGGGCAGCACTGATGGGCACTGAAAGCCAGCACTGACTGGCATCACTAATGGGCACTAATTGCTGACACTGGTGGCGCCTTAGCGTAATTAGGGCACTGATGATCAGTGCCCTGATTACATGTCTTGTTGTCCCCTGCGAGGAGATGCCGCTGATCGGCTATCCTAGCCACACACTGTGTGAGGCGAGGAGAGACGATTACTTGCACTTCCTGTATTTACATGTGACCGGCTGTGATTGGACACAGCCGATCACATGGTTAAAGAGATTGGGGTGGCACTGTGTCCTGGCAACACAGTGTGGCCTCGATCGCTGCGCTGCGTGCCCCTGGGGTGCTCGTGAGCGGCCTAATGGGTGCGCTGTCATATGACGTCCACCCAGAACAAGTCATTTGACGGAGGGCTGGTGGCAACTGGTTAATCAATAAATACTTTAAAACTGTATTTGAAGCGCTCTTCAAATATCCCTCTGGTGACTGGTATAGACCCCCCATAGCCTCCTACTTAAATATGGGTCCTGGGAATTTCTAGAATGTTCTGGGAGGTCAGGGTGACCTGAAATGACATATCCTAGAGGACCCCCCAGAAGCGGCTAACCTTTTTTGACCTATCACACCCCCACTTGAAATCAATCAGTGGGGGCTTGAAACTCCTATTGCCACTTTCTTATTAGTGAAAGGGGGGGTCTTAGAACAGCTTACCCTCCCTTTCCTCGTATTCTTTTACTTCCGCTGTGTGATTAAACACCTTACACCTAACAGGTGGGAAGCCTCACTTTCCTCATTCACTGGGTGCGCTGATAGAAACATGGAGTCATGTCAGAGCTTACTGAGTTTTGAAGAGGGCAAATTGTTGGTGCCGCTTAGCCGGTGCCTGTGTGACTGAAATTGCCAATTTATTTGCAGTGTCGTCAGGTTACAGTATCAAAGGTTATCACAGCATATAAGCATCAGCACTGTCAACATGGTCAACTGACTGAAAGAGGCAAAAGGACATTGGGCAGGATTGTGACCCGGAATAATATTTGTCAATTCCGAGGAGGATTGAGGTCATCTTGGATGCCAAAGGTGGTCCAACACTATTTTAGATAACGATTTTGTTCTTTTAGCTGGTGTTTCCATATTTTTGTCCAACCCCTGTATTATAAACCTGAATGTGTGCATTTTTGCCTGTATGTCTCCAGACCTTGTCTTGCCTGTGTAGTGAATTGGGAATTGCAATTGTGGACTAGGTAAAGCACAGAGTTCAGCGGTCAACAGTAGGTAAGGTACAAAGTGCAGTGGTCAGGTGTAGGTAATGCACAGAACTCAGGAGTTAGGAGTACGTAATTTACAGATTGCAGGGGGTTATGCGTGTGTACTGCAAAGAGTGTAGGTGTCCGGAGTATGTAACCAGAGTGCAGAGGTCAGGAGGACTCAATGCACACAGTAGAAAGAAAGAGAACATGGGGTAATTTTGTGCTTAACACACAGAGTTCAGGGGTCAGGAGTACATAATTGTAACAATCAGAGGTCAAGCTTACAGACCAGTAGCTATAGCAAGAAAAAGGTTCACACTGACCACCAGAAGAAGTACAAAAGCGGGTCACTCTGGCAGATGACTCGGGCGCACCCGAGGTCGCGTGGTCTAAGCACTAACTGATCTTCACTAGAGCTCCTGATTTGCTACATGCTAGTGCCATATCACGGTCCTTAGGATCGCCCCACCAGAAGCAAGCCAGGGTCCGGTAACAGATGTAGCAGGTAGGGATCAAGCAGAGGTATAGTAAGTAAACAAGCCAAAGGTCGGAAACAAGTGGTAATAGGTTAGGATTGAGTAGAAGCATAGTTAAGGAACAAACCAAAGGTTAGTAACAAATGGTAGTGAAGATAAGGACAGCTGCAGGTACCAAAGCAGAAAGATAGCTGAAGAGAGCACAATAATCTGGCAAACAGGAAGTGCAGAGACATGGCTTAAATCATGGAGTTCTTGGGAGGAGCAAAGGTTTCAAAGTTCGCCAGAAATAAAATATAAGGCATGATTGTCCAAGGGATCAGACCAGGAGCCGTCCAGCATCTCAGGTGGCACAGCGAGAAGAGCTATAGCCAGACACTGCAGAAGTCCCAGGTTCAGATTCGGACCCTGACAAGAATGCGCAGGGGTCCGAAGCATGTAACACTAATGCCCTGTACACACAATAGGATTTTCCGATGTGTGGGCTCCATCACACATTTTCCATAGGAATTTCCGACACACAAAGTTTGAGAGCTTGCTATAAAATTTTCCGACAACAAAATCCGTTGTCAGAAATTCCGATCGTGTGTACACAAATCCGACACACAAAGTGCCACGCATGCTCAGAATAAATTAAGAAAGGAAAGCTATTGGCTACTGCCCTGTTTATAGTCCCGATGTACATGTTTTACGTCACCACGTTCAGAAAGATCGGACTTTCCGACAACTTTGTGTGACCATGTGTATGCAAGACAAGTTCGAGCTAACATCCGTCGGAAAAAATCTATGGATTTTGTTGTCGGAATGTCCGATCAATGTCCGACCGTGTGTACAGGGCAATAGAGTGAGAGGGTCCAGAGTACCTAATGCTCAGAGTGCAGGGATCATGCCTAGGTACCACAAAGAGTGTAGGGGTCAGGAGTGTGCAACTAACAGAGTTCAGAGATCAGGAGTGTTTAACATACAAAACCTAGTGATCAGTAGTGCAAGGGTCAGGAGTACATAATGCACAGTGTGTAGAAGTATTGTACAGAGTGTAGTGGTCAAGATTGAATACAGTGCCTTGAAAAAGTATTCATGCCCCTTGATGTTTTCCACATTTTGTCATGTTAAAACCAAAAATGTAAATGTATTTTATTGGGATTTTATGTGATAGACCAACATAAAGTGGCACATAATTATAAAGTAGAAGGAAAATGATAAATGGTTTTCAAAATTTTTTACAAATAAATATGTGAAAAGTGTGGCGTGCATTTGTATTCAGCCCCCCCCGAGTCAATACTTTGTAGAACCACCTTTCGCTGCAATTACAGCTGAAACTCTTTTTGGGGATGTCTCTACCAGCTTTGCACATCTAGAGAGTGACATTTTTGCCCATTCTTCTTTGCAAAATAGCTCAAGCCCTGTCAGATTGGATGGAGAGCATATGTGAACAGCAATTTTGAAGTCTTGCCACAGATTCTCAATTGGATTTAGGTCTGGATATTGACTGGGCCATTCTAACACATGAATATGCTTTGATCTAAACCATTCCATTGTAGCTCTGGCTGAAAGTTTAGTGTCATTGTCCTGCTGGAAGGTAAACCTCCGCCCTAGTCTCAAGTCCTTTGCAGACTCTAACAGGTTTTCTTCGAAGATTGCCCTGTATTTGGCTCCATCCATCTTCCCATCAACTCTGACCAGCTTCCCTGTCCCTGCTGAAGAAAAGCATCCCCACAACATGATTCTGCCACCACCATGTCTCACAGTGGGGATGGTGTGTTCAGGGTGATGTGCAGTGTTCGTTTTCCGCCACACATAGTGTTTTGCTTTTAGACCAAAAAGTAAAATTTTGGTCTCCTCTAACCAGAGCACCTTCTTCCACATGTTTGCTGTGTCCCCCACGTGGCTTCTCGCAAACTGCAAATGGGAGTTCTAATGGCTTTCTTGCAACAATGGCTTTCTTCTTGCCACTCTTCCATAAATGCCAGATTTGTGGAGTGCATGACTAATAGTTGTGTTCTGGGCAGATTCTCCCACCTGACCTGTGGATCTCTGCAGCTCCTCCAGAGTTACCATGGGTCTCTTGGTTGCTTCTCTGATTAATGCTCTCCTTACTCGGCCTGTCATTTTAAGTGGACGGCCATGTCTTGGTAGGTATGCATTTGTGCCAAAATCTTTCCATTTTCGGATGATGGATTGAAGAGTGCTCTGTGAGATGTTCAAAGCTTGAAATATTTTTTTATAATCTAACTCTTTAAATTTCTCCACAACTTTTATCCCCGATCTGTGTGGTGTGATCCTTCGCCTTCATGATGCTGTTTGTTCACTGAGGTTCTCTAACAAACCTCTGAGGGCCTCACAGAACAGCCGTATTTATACTGAGGTTAAATTACATACAGGTGGGCTCTATTTACTAATTAGATGAGTTCTGAAAGCAGTTGTTTCCACTACATTTTAGATAGGGGTATGGGTTCACACTGGTCCGACAAACGCTCCGACATTGGGAGCTCATGTCGCATGACGTGTGAAATTTAATGTTTCCCTATGGGAGCCGTCCTAACTGGTCCGACACAAGTCGTTCCGACTTTAGAAATGCTCCCTGTACTACTTTGGTCCGACTTTGATCCTACTTCAGCCTATTGACTATCATTGAAGTCGGATCAAAGTCGGATTGCCGTCTTGCATTATCCGACTTCGGCACGCGACTTGTGCTCAGATCTTCTTGAGGGGGAACTCCGCGCCAAATTTTAAATAAAAAACCGGCATGGGTTCCCCCTCCAAGAGCATACCAGGCCCTTGGATCTGGTATGGACCTTGAGGGGAACCCCCTACGCCGAAAAAACGGCGTGGGGGGTCGCCCCCAATCCATACCAGACCCTTATCCGAGCACGCAGCCCGGCCGGACAGGAATGGGGGTGGGGACGAGCGAGCGCCCCCCCCCCTCCTGAACCGTACCAGGCCGCATGCCCTCAACATGGGGGGTGGTGCCTTGGGGGAGGGGGTGCGCTGGTCATCGGGTGATGACCACGCCCCCTAAAACGTCACAGTCCCAGCATGCCCAGGGACTGTGACGGCATAAGGGGGCGTGGTCACCACCTATATAAGTCAGAGCGGAGCGCTCAGAGTGCATTCCAGCCCCAGAGAGCGTCGTGTCAACATCAGGAGAAGAGAGCAGAAGGCAGAAGGCAGAAGATTGAAGACCGGGCTCCTTCGCTATAGCAAAAGAGCGGCAAAAGAGCAGAAGAGAGCGGAGGAGCCCGGCAGAAGGTCCGGAGAGCGCGGAGAAGAACCGGAGAGACCCCCGAAGAGAAGAAGGCAGCAGACCGGGCTCCTCCGCTATAGCAAAAGAGCAGAAAATAGCGGAGGAGCCCGGCAGAAGACCCGGAGAGCGCGGAGAAGAACCGGAGAGACCCCCGAAGTCGGAAGAAGACCCCCGGAGCTGTCTAATAAATTACTTTAAAAATCTGTGTAGTGTTTTTTTTTAATTGACACTTTTTCCCTAGGTGAATGGGTAGGGGTACGATGTACCCCATACTTATTCACATAGGGTGGGGGGCCGGGATCTGGGGGCCCCCTTATTAAAGGGGGCTCCCGGATTCCGATAAGCCCCCGCCCGCAGACTCCGACAACCAACGGCCAGGGTTGTCGGGAAGAGGCCCTTGTCCTCATCAACATGGGGACAAGGTGCTTTGGGGTGGGGGGGCCGCAGCGCGCCCCCTCCCCCAAGGCACCACCCCTCATGTTGAGGGCATGCGGCCTGGTACGGTTCAGGAGGGGGGGGGCGCTCGCTCGTCCCCACCCCCATTCCTGTCCGGCCGGGCTGCGTGCTCGGATAAGGGTCTGGTATGGATTGGGGGCGACCCCCCACGCCGTTTTTTCGGCGTAGGGGGTTCCCCTCAAGGTCCATACCAGACCCAAGGGCCTGGTATGCTCTTGGAGGGGGAACCCATGCCGGTTTTTTATTTAAAATTTGGCGCGGAGTTCCCCCTAATACCAAACAATGCCGGGCATTGGCGGGGATCCAAGTCGGATCCCCGTTCATTGAAAGTCGGACACATGCCGGCTTTATGTCGCAGGGCAAAGTCGGATCCAAAGTAGGACGGCTGTCGTGTCGCACCAGTGTGAACCCAGCCTCAGAGTAAAGGTGGCTAAATACAAATGCACGCCACACTTTTCACATATTTATTTGTAAAAAAATTGAAACCCATATATCATTTTCCTTCCACTTCACAATTATGTGTCACTTTGTGTTGGTCTATCACATAAAATCCCAATAAAATACATTTACGTTTTGGTTGTAACATGACAAAATGAAGAAAATTTCAAGGGGTGTGAATACTTTTTCAAGGCACTATAATGAACAGAATGCAGGGATTACAAGTATGTTATGCACAGAGTGCAGAAATCAAGAGTGCGTAATGTACAGATTAGCATGCATTGTATAAAGTGCATGTGTCAAATCTCCCCGTCCCCTCAGTGCACATCTTCCCCCCAGTTATCCACTTCTCTCCACCCAGTATAACCCCCCACCCAGGACACAGTTCTCCCTTCAACCCCCCCACACTTCCCCTTCATTACTTCTTCCTCCAATTACACATCTCTGCCCCCTCCAAACACTCCTTCCCCAGTACACATAATTACACAATAAATTAGAGCATACCTGCACTACCCCATGGTCTCAGTCTTTCAGACCTCAGATGCCATGGCAGTTCAGAGTGAAGGGAAGTCCTTACCTTGGCTACATTATGCGACACATTAGAACCATAGAGGAGTCTCCCTCAGCTCAGAGTTGCAGGCCTGCCAAGGTATCTGAGATATGACGGTAGCTGCAGTGAGAATGACACACAGAAGTTTGAAATAAAAACATTACAAGTGATAGGTGCCACTTCCTACACCTCCATACAGATACATCTACATAGCACACCATATAGAAAACAATCAAGAAATTCCTTGTGAACAAAGTGTATAATTTATTGTCTTGATGTTTTACACATGCATTGGTTTTTGGGTTTAGATATGCTTTAACCACTTCAGCCCCAGAAGATTTGGCTGCTGAATGACCGGGCCATTTTTTACGATTCGGCACTGCGTCGCTTTAACTGACAATTGCGACGTTGCACCCAAACAAAATTGACGTCCTTTTTTTCCCACAAATAGAGCTTTCTTTTGGTGGTATTTGATCGCCTCTGAGGTTTTTATGTTTTGCGCTATAAACAAAAAAAGAGCGTCAATTTTTTAAAAAACACAATTTTTTGTACTTTTTGCTATAATAAATATTCCCTTTTTTTTAAAAAAGAAAATTTTTTTCTCAGTTTAGGCCGATATGTATTCTTCTACATATTTTTGGTGAAAAAAAAAATCGCAATAAGCGTATGATTGGTTTGCGCAAAAGTTATAGCGTCTACAAAATAGGGGATAGATTTATAGCATTTTTATTATAATTTTTTTTTTTTACTAGTAATGGCGGTGATCTGCAATTTTTATTGGGACTGCGACATTATGGCGGACACATGAGACACTTTTGACACATTTTTTGGGACCATTGGCATTTATACAGCGATCAGTGCTATAAAAATGCACTGATTACTGTGAAAATTTCACTGGCAGGGAAGGGGTTAACACTAGGGGCGGTCAATGAGTTAACTGTGTTCCCTGTGTGTGTTCCTAACTATAGGGGCAGGGGACCGATCTAGAGGAAGTGACGGATACCTAATAGGAACTCACAATCTGTCACGCCTCACAGAACAGAACACAGTAGTAAACAGAACATAATCAAAATAAAATATACTGGTGTACCAAAAGGATTGGTACTGGCATTTTTTGTTCCGTCTTTTCATTAATTATCTAGCATCTGGGGATTATCTGGGGATGACATAGAAAGTAGCACTGTATTGTATTTTGATATCACAAAATCAAACAGAAAACTGGATGTGATATATTTCAAAAGGATTTTCATGAAATAAAAACATGGCAGTAAAGCTGAACTAAGCTAAAAATGACACTTACATTAACGAGCCCCATCCCCTTCCTCCACACTGTTAGGCTGGCCATACGTATACATATTCCTTGTACAATTTTCCTTTAGATTAACCAAAACCATATAATATGAGGTCAAACCTAAACACTTTCAACTTGTTTGCAGTCAGGTAGCCCTTGCACTACATAGTTGTAGGTAAATCTAAAGGAAATTGAATAAGAAAATTGTATAATCTATGGTCAGTTTTAGGGTTATATTCTTGTACCTTATTACTTGTAGTGACTTCTTTCCACTCCAGCTTCTCGGGATGTGGGCGGGCTTTCGACATTTTCAAAATACAGGGCCATTGCATTGAATGTGAAGATGTTGACTAAGCTTCATTTATAGAATGAATCTGTTTTCGCTAAAATCAATCTTGTATTAGAAAAAATCCAATTTTTTTTTCCTCGCACATGATAGGGTACTTAAAGTGAAATAAGATTAACCCTTTTTTTTCTTCCTCCAAACACGGCGGGCTTAGTTAATGCCAAAGAGCTCAATTTTGGCCTAATCTGACCACAGCACTTTCTCCCAATCCTTCTCTGAATTATTTAGATTAGATTTTCATTGGCATGACTGTACATGTGCCTTCTTGAGGAGGGGGACTCGCCGTGTTTGGAGGAAGAAAAATGCTGACTATGACCCTAAGAACACCATCCTTACAGTCAAGCATGGAGGTGGAAACATTATGCTTTGGGGCTGTTTCTCTACTAAAGGTACAGACCAAGTTTGCCAAATTGAGGGGCCAATGGATGGGGCCATGTATTGTAAAATCTGGAATGAGAACCTTCTTCCCTCAGCCAGAACAGTGAAGATGGGTCATGGATGGATCTTTTACCATGGCAATGATCCAAAACTTACCGCAAAAGTAACAAGTGTCAGAAAAGGGTTTAGGCTTTAAGTGGTTAAACTGACTTCATTTACAGACCGAAGTTAAAGCGGACCTTCAGTCATTTTTTCAACTGTTCATCTATTAAAACCTCTGCCCTTGTTGTTTTAACTTTGGGTAGTAAAACATTTTTTTTCTGCCAGTAAATACCTTATACAGCCCACTTCCTGTTTCTTGTCTGCTCATTAGCCTAGGCTTATGACATCATGCACAGCTCTCTCTCTCTCTCTCACTCTGGTGAGAGTTTGCCAGAAAGGGAGGGGGGGTGAGTCATAAGAGACCCAATGAGACCTGGAGGTGTGCCTCTGTGTGTGTCTGTGTAAATCCAGGAAGTGAACAGGCAGCAGATTCAGCTGCCCACAGTGAAAATGGATGCAGCCAGACTTAGTGGAGGGAGATTTCTGAAGCATATTTGGCAAGTCCAGAATCACATATATGCATTATATAATAAAATAATATGCAAACTGGTCAGAGGGAAGCTTCAGAATGACAAAGATGTTTTTCTTCCAAATTATGTGAGCAGACTGCAGTTCCTCTTTCATTCATTTGATCTAAGAATTAAATGTTGCCATGTATCTCTTTATCTATGATGTTGAGATAAACTTGGCAGGCTGCCTTGATTATTTTTTTTTTATTTTTTTTTGTCAGCTGTCAGAAGTGAGCAGAGAACTCTCTTCACCTGTTACATAGAATCAGGGAAATGCTGTATTAAGATCAGGAGGTGGGTAGAATCGCGATTTTGATTAATTGTGCAGCTCTATTTCTTTGTGAGTGGACATACTTACAAAATCTGTAGGGGGTCAAATAATTATTTTCCCCACTGTACCTGTACTTTACACTGAACATCACTTTGCTAAGAGATCAGTCAACACTCCTGTGGGGTTGACTAGCTGAAACTGGTGAGTGCAAAATCTGGTGCAGCTCTGCATAGAAACCAATCAGCTTCCAGGTTTTTTGTCAAAGTTTAAGTGAACAAGCTGGCGTTAGAAGCTGATTGGCTACAATGCACAGCTGCACCAGATTTTGCACTCTCCAATCTAAGTAAATCAATTCCATTATATCACTGCAATATAAAATACTGGTGTTTTAAAGTGATTGTAAAGTCTCATTTTGTTTTCAATAAAAATAACAAACATGTTATACTTACCTGCTCTGTGCAGTGGATTTGCACAGAGCATCCCGGATCCTTCTTTTCTCAGGTCCCTCTTCTGCGATCCTGGCCCCTCCCTTCTGTTGAGTGTACCCACAGCAAGCAGCTTGTTATTGGGGCACCCGAGCCGAGTCACAGCTCCGTGTCCATTCAGACACGGAGCTGTGGCCCAGCCCTACCCCCTCTCTCCTGATTGGCTGACTGACTTTGATTGACAGCAGTGGGAGCCAATGGGGTCACTGCTGTGTCTTAGCCAATCAGGAGGCAGAGTCTCGGACAGAGATGGGGCTCAGGTAAGTATTAGGGGGCTGCTGCACACAGAAGGCTTTTTCTCTTAAAGCATAGAATGCATTAAGATAAAAAATAAACTTCTGACTTTACAACCACTTTAATACAACATTCTCGAAGCAGTACCCAGTGCATTTATATGTATGGAGTCGAAATGAATTCCCCCATGCAATGATAAACTAATAGGATTGATTTACTGAATGAGTAGGGAATGATTACTGCTTATTAAACAGGTTGAGTCTATGTTCACTTGTAATACCCAATCATGTGCATTGGAGGGTAAAATAAAAGAATTTTGCTTGCATGTGAGTGGATCATTGGAAGATATTGTTAAAGTGTATAAACGCTGAAGGGATTTGAACCAAGTTCAAGGTAGAGTTGCCATATATCTTAGGTCTTTGCTGCTGCTTTTTCTTTACTAAAGGTGGAAACATCAAAGCTGAAAAGTGTAAAAGAATTAGACATTCTCAGGAAAAAAACCTCTCAGTACTACTTAAAGGCAAGAATATATATGAATGGTACATGAGAGTATAAATGTTTCAAGTAAGGCTTCTCAGCAGGAAAGCTCAAGGATGAAACACTTATGTCTGTAACCAAAAGGAAAAAGGGAGACAAAAGGGTACTAGAAAAAAAAAGAAGCACATTGGTAGCAGCATTCCAAAAGAACTTTGCTTTTCTCAACATAAAGTTAGAACTCTTTTATGTCTTACATATCATATTAATATCATCTGAATAAATAACAGCAAATTTACAAAAACTAGGATACCGTATGACCCTCTGGACATGTCAGAACTCACACTTGGGGCCACCTATATTTGCCAAGTTGACCATTACTAGTCTAAATCTTCCAAGGAAAATTGCCGAAGCCTAAGACGTGACTACTTTCCCTCTACTTCGTTTCATTTGTGCAAATCATCTTTTTGAAACAGTATTTTGGGAATACTTTAAGATCATTTCAGAACGCACTCCCTTGTGCCTGTTACAAATCTCCTGTAAAATTACGTCCTTCATTTCCCATCTGACACTGATTGTTAGCATTAAGCAGCAGGTGCACTCAGTCAGAGCTTGGATTGAAAAGGACGATTATTTTTATCTCTTATTTACAATTCAAAATGTGTTAATAAACATGCTGTTCTAACTCGTGTTTACTCATAACTTATACATTCACAATCATCATGGACTGGAAATGTCACATACATTAGAAGAGCACAGCAAAGTATATGAGAAAAGGAGTCAAACCAGCAAGGAGTCAGATCCAAGGTTATAACACATAGCTGCCATACAGAGGGCTTACTATGAGAAAATAGTGTAAATCGGAAAGAATACTGCTGTGAGTTGATTGCATAATTACTCACTTAGACAATTTACCGTCTCCCAAGTGAGCAGGCTTATCATTAAGAGCAATACTCTCAATGTTCTAGCCTGTATATGGTTTGACTGCTCGCAGCAGGTAAAATCAGCTGCCATACACAAGTCTTTTATTTGTATGCTGAGATGTTTAAAGGAAAACCTGTGCTGAGATAAATCTACTATATGGTCAAAAGCATATGTGGACAACCCCTCAAATTACTGAGCTCAGGTGTATCCAGTGAAGGGTACTGTTAATACTACACCATTAAAATACATTTTAGGCAATTGTATGCTTTCCAACCATGTGGTAACAGTTTGGTGAAGGCCCTTTTCTGTTCCAGGATGACTGTGCCCCTGTGTACAAAACCAGCTTCATAAAGACATGGTTTGACCAGTTTGGTGTGGAGGAACTCAAATGGCCTGCACAGAGGCCTGGCCTCGACCCTATGAAACACCTTTGCGGAAAGTTGGAATGCCTTTTCAAAGCCAGGTCTTCAGTACCTGAAATACGCCCTCCAAAAGCTTGTGAAAAGCCTTTCTAGAAGAGTAAAGGTTGTTGTAACCATACAGAGGAGGGCCAGCTCCATATTTATGCCCGTGATTTTTGTAAATGAGATTTCCAAAAAACGTATATAGATGTGATGATCAGGTGAACAAATAGTGTATGTAGGTTGCCACTGCTGACCTCTCCTTATAATAATACTACTTGTCAAGATGTCTTAACCTCCCTGGCGGTATGATTATTTCGGATTTTAGGTGCTGAAAGCGGTACAATTATTTTGCATGGAAATTTGGCGTTTTATATTGTAGGTCTGTAAATCTTAACAATAACACACTTAAATCTGTCCAAACCAGAGTCTAGTAGATATCCCGGGTATGATAAAGTTTGAAACACAAAAACATAAATTATAATATAATAAATAAAAATAAATAATAAAAAAAAATAAAAAAAAATAGTAATAAAATAAATTTCCCCACAATTCACTATCGCTCAATTCTGCAAGTGTTCTAATTTACTATCGCTGTTTTCTAGCTGGTCTAAAGCCACTTTTGACGTAAAGGGACACTTTTTGGTTGCTATGGACAATCTCCAGTTTCCAGGCAGAAAGAACAGTGTATATCATGTAAAACTGCATGCAGGGCATAGGACAAAGCATTGGGGACAAAAGGGATGTGAAATATTTTCATACAGTACTGTAATCTGTAAGATTACAGTACTGTATGTGTTATGATTTTTACTTTTTTTTTAATTTGCCGCCAGGCTCCGCCCCCGTGCGTCGCGCCGCTCGCAGGGAACGGAGCCTGGCACAGAGAGGCTTCGGGAGGAGGACAGAGCCCTCGGACACTGCGGGGGACATCGCAGGATCCCGGGGACAAAGTAACGCCGCCCCAGGATCCTGCAATGCGATCCCGAGTGTGGCTCGGGGTTACCGCTAATGGGACTGAATTTTTAACCCCGAGCCACACTCGGGAAAACCGCCAGGGAGGTTAACCACTTGCCGACCAGCCCCTGCAGTTGTACTGCGGCAGAATGGCACAGCTGGGCGAAACGACGTTGTGTAATGTTGCTTCGCCCTGTGGCCACTAGGGGCACGTGCGCGCCCCCTGCTCGCCCACGAAGCCGATGCAAGTGCCAGACGATCGCGATCACCGCCTGGCTCCCGCGATCGCTCAGGGCACACGGAGAACTGGGATCTGTGTGTGAAAACACAGTTTCCGGTTCTCTGAGGGGAGAGGTGACCGATCGTCTGTTCATACAGAGTGTGAACAACAATCTATCTCTTCCACTACACAGTCCCCTCCCCCCTTCAGTTAGAACACACACAAGGGAACACCTTGATCGCCCCCTAGTGGTTAACCCCTTCACTGCCAGTGACATTTTTACAGTAATCAATGCATTTTTATAGCACTGATCTCTGTAAAAATGCCAATGGTCCCAAAAATGTCCTACGTGTCCACCATAATGTCACAGTCCCAATAAAAATCGCACATCACCGCCATTACTAGTAAAATATTAATAATAAAAATGGCATCAAACTATCCCCTATTTTGTAGACGCTATAACTTTTGCACAAACTACACAATATACGCGTATTGTATTTTTTTTTTTTACCAAAAATATGTAGAAGAGTACATATCGGCCTAAACTGAGGAAAAAAATATTTTTTTTATATATATTTTTGGGGTATATTTATTATAGCAAAAAGTTAAAAAAATTGAATTTTTTTCAAAATTGTTGCTCTTTTTTCGTTTATAGCGCAAAAAATTAAAACCGCAGAGGTGATCAAATACCACCAAAAGAAAGCTCTATTTGTGGGAAAAAAGGACGTCAATTTTGTTTGGGTGCAACGTCGCACGACCGTGCAATTGTCAGTTAAAGCGACGCAGTGCTGAATCGTAAAAAGTGCTCTGGTCAGGAAGGGGGTAAAATCTTCCAGGGCTGAAGCGGTTAAAGTTTAAGTTCACCTTTTGTAAACAAATCCGCCGGCCCCTGCACCCCCCCACTCTTCATTGTGGCAGGAAGCGGAGGATCTTCTCCCCCCTCTGTGTCACAATCTGAAAAGAATGTGGCCATGCGGGGCTCCGCCCACTCAACCGCCTCATCCATTCACAGTGTTCTGTGAATGGAAAACTACCGTCCGACAGGCTTTGCGGCTGTTGGCTTGTAGTTCTCAATTAACTACCACAATGCTGTTGAGCGCTATGGTAGTTCAATGATGCTTCCTCTTAGTGTGTAACTGCCTGGTTTGTTCGATGTACGGGCCAGAAAGCTTACACACAGTCTGCAAGAGCCCTACATTGCACCCACGATCTGCTTAAGCAGGCTCACTCCCAAGCTGTGCTCTGTGTTTATTCACACACAGAGCACGACTTGTTCCCCCCCCCAACTCATAGGCTCACTGGCTGTGATTAATAGCAGCAAGAGCCATTTAGGAGAGAGAGACTCGGGAGAGTGGCTACTCTCATGCACATCGCTGGATAAAGATGGGACTCAAGTAACTATAAGGGGAACTGGGGGGAAAGCTGCATAGAATGCATTAAAGTAAAAAACCTTGAGCTTTTAGAACTTCTTTAACTAGCCAGTTCTTTTACTTGCTGCATAATTGTTCTTGTCAGTAACTTAGAAAGCTTTGATGCCATTGACAAGCATTTAACTAGCATCTTAATTCCGGAGTCGTACCCCGTATATTTCCTCTGGTACAGGTTTCCCATCTTTTTGCTGTTAACAAGCGAAAGGAAACCTCTCCAGTCACCTCTAAGGCCGGGTTCACATATGTGCGAATTGGATGCGGTTTTAACCGCATCCAATTCGCAGGACATGTGAATGTGACTGGCTCTCAATGGAGCCAGTTCACACATGTCTGGGGTTTCCTGTGCGTTTTTGGGTCCGGTTCAGGTGCAAGTTCAGGAAAAAATTTGCACCTGAACCGGTGAACAGAATTGCACAGGACTCCGGGCTGCAAACCGAGGCCGCACATATGTGAACTCGGAGTGGACATGGAATTGCCACTAATCTGTTACAGATATTCAAAAAGCTACTGTGAGGCTACAGCAGAACTTGAAGCTTTTCTGCCTGTTTAACTTTGAAATATATTGTTGGTCTAGAAAGCATCTAAAACGAGAAGATGGAAGTAATCCAGACGAATATGAAAACTGTCATTGAAAAACTAACATTTAAAATGTATCTAAAGCTAAAACAGATAGTAAATAGTAGTTTTAAATCCCTTGTCAGTGTTTTATTTGTCCTGGTGATCTTTGTCAGCAGGACAGACAGTGATGGGAATTCCAGAATTTTGTATTGTCACTGGAAAAGGACTAGATCAGAAATCAATTGAGACACCTGTTTTAAGTGGCTACTGGTTTTCCCACAGATTTTTTTTATCTGATCAATGTGCAATTCGGTCAAAACAATTAAATCTGCAAACAATCGAATAGCCATAACTTCCCTTCTTAAGGATTTAAATTCAATTTCAATCAGAGTCGTTTGGCCAAGGTGGAAAATTATCAATCGTTTTGCATCAGTCTGCAGCACAGAGATGCTTTGTTCAGGAATACAATCATATTTACATGAGTAGTTTATGAGATTACATGGTGGAAACAGAGATGTGATCGATAATTTATGATTGTAAGTTACAATCTTATTTTAACTATTGATCAAAACAAGCTATTGATTAAAATAATGTGGCATATCGAACAAATGGGTTGAAAAGAGATTGATCAGAAAATAAATCGGTCATATATTGAAGCATGTATGACCAAAGTAAGAGGGGATTTCTCTCACCTTGGAGAGTTCTCATTTCAGTTCCTGCACTTCCTTGGACAAGAAGTAAAGTGAAATTACTCCAGTGAGACAAAGATGGCAAAAATAAAGCTTTTCCACTCTGTCCAGAAAATCTAGTCACTTTGAGCAGCACAACCATTTGTTTATCATTGGTTTATCTGAATTTCTTAACTAAATGAGTTATAAAGGCAGAAGGTTTTTTTTATCTTAATGCATTCTATTCATTAAAGTGGATGTAAACCTGAAAAAAAAATTTTTAATGAAGACTTCTACCTGGTACATTAGAGGATGTCAAGTCATCTTTGCCCAGTCTTGCCACGAAGAGTTAATCCAGCTCTGAGCAATCCTTTTGTTTTGTTTTTTTGTTTTTTAGTAAGATAAAAAAAAACACACAGATAAATTTGTGTTTCCACATCCCCCACTGCTGTGACTGACATCTGATTTCTTTATCTCCTGCATGGCATGAGAGAGTGTTACCATTCCAGCTTCACATCCCTCCTCCTCCTTTCTTCTCCAACTCTCCCAGGATTGGCTGCTCCACACCTCAGCATGATTGGGCATGCTGAAGTCATGTGGTGCCTTTCCTGGCAGTTTTGCCTGGATGTTACTCAAAACTCAGGAATAGGAGAGTGTAGAGGTGGGCGGGGAGTCTTGTGACATTACGACTCTGCCCACCGGGCTCTGGCAAAAAGAGCAACCCACCGATTCCAGAGTTTTGCGGGCCTCTTACTGCTGAAGGGGGTGACATTTGCAAGGTAGGGATACATGCAGGAGGCTTGCATGTATATATACATTAACACTGTGCCATTAGTTTATACTGGGTGAGTGGTGGGTTTACATCCACTTTAAGATAAAAAGCCTTCTGTGTGCAGCAGCCCCCCAATACTTACCTCGGCCATCCGAGACTCTCCCTCCTGATTGGCTGAGACACAGCAGTGGCACCGTTGGCTCCCGCGGCTGTCAATCAAAGTCAGACAATCGAGAGAGAATTGCAGCTCCATGTCTGAATGGACACAGGGAGCTGCAACTCGGCTTGGTGCTGCCATAGCAAGCTGCTTGCTGTGGGGGCACTCGACAGGAGGGAGGAGCCAGGAGCACTGAAGAGGGACCCAAGAAGAGAATTTAGGCTGCCCTGTGCAAATCCACTGCACCGGGAAGGTAAGTATAACATGTTTGTTATTTTTTTGGAAAAAAAACGAGACTTTACAATCACTTTAATTAAAGTAGAAGTCCGGGTTATTCCTAATTAAACTTAAACCTGCTCCCACCCCAATTATAATCCTATTCTAACTACCCTGTGAAAGGAAGATGTGTATACTTACCTGTGGGGTGCATAGGGGCCGGCTTCAGTGAAAAGGAGAGATCATTTACTACAATAGCAATCCCTGTGCGATGACATCACCCATAGGCTTATCATGGGGCATCTGATGTTGACTAAATAAAATTAAAAGTAAGTGCAGCGCAATGAATAAAAACTAATAAATGATAATGATTCCAGATAAGTCCAAAATAAATAACTATCAAATGTCCATAGGTCAAATCACCGTGTGTGGAATTCCAATGGTATAATCGGTCTTATATAACTTCACCCAAAAAAAACACTGCGCCCTTAATGGTTGCACCTGCCCATGCAACTTGATTGGAGTCCACCAGTGGTAAATTGATTGGACATGACTTGGAAAGGCACACACCTGTCTATATAAGGTTCCACAGTTAACAGTGCATGTCAGAGCACAAACCAAGCCATGAAGTCCAAGGAATTGTCTGTAGACCGCTGAGACAGGATTGCATCGAGGCACAGATCTGGGGAGGAGTACACAAAATGTTCTGCAGCATTGAAGGTCCCGATGAGCACAGTGGCCTCCATCATTTATAAATGGAAGAAGTTTGGAACCACCAGGACTCTTCCTAAAGCGTGTTACCCAGCCAAACTGAGTGTTCAGGGGGAGACGGGCCTTACTCAGGGAGGTGACCAAGAACCTGATGGTCACGCTGACAGAGCTGCAGCGTTTCTCTGTGGAAAGAGGAGAATCTCCATCTCTGCAGCACTCCACCAATCAGGCCTGTATGGTAATGTGGCAAGACGGAAGCAACTCTTCAGTAAAAGGCACATGACAGCCCACCCGGAGTTTGCCAAAAGGCACCTGAAGGATTCTCAGACCATGAGAAACTAAATTCTCTAGTCTGATGAAACAAAGATTTAATTCTTTGGTCTGAATGGCAAGCATCATGGCTGGAGGAAACCAGACAACGCTCATCTCTTGACCAATACTATCACTACAATGAAGCATGGCGGTGGCAGCATCATGCTGTGGGGGTGTTTTTCAGTGGCAGGAACTGGGAGACTAGTCAGATTTGAGGGACAGATGAATGCAGTAATATACAAAGACATCCTTGATTAAAAACCTTATCCAGAGCGCTTTGGACCAGACTGGTGCGAAGGTTCATCTTCCAACAGGACAATGACCCTCAGCACACAGCCAAGATAACAAAGGAGTGGCTACAGGACAACACTGTGAATGTCCTCGAGTGGCCCAGCCAGAGCCCAGACTTGAACCTGATTGAACATTTCTGGAAAGATCTGAAAATGGCTGTGCACTGATGCTCCTCATCCAAAGTGAGCTTGAGAGGTCCAGCAAAGAAGAATGGGAGAAAAATGCCCAAAAATAGGTGTGCCAAGCTTGTAGCATCATAATCAAAAAGACTTGAGGTTGTAATTGGTGCCAAAGGTGCTTCAACAAAATATTGAGCAAAGGCTGTGAATAGTTATGTACATGTGATTTTTTTCGTTTTCTATTTTTAGTAAATATTTAAAAAAACATTCACATTGTTATTATGGGGTATTGTTTGTAGAATTTTAAGGAAAATAATTAATTTAATCCATTCTAGAATAAGGCTGTAACATAACAAAATGTGGAAAAAGTGAAGCGCTGTGAATACTTTCCGGATGCACCGTATATAAGGCTTTCAGATTATGGATGTATTTATAACATATACGGTAGCTACTTGTTTGTGAAAAGAAAGTCATTTTGACTTCAGACATTTACTGTACAGTATATACAACAAGCAGGAGCTCTTAGGAGACTTGTAAGCAGCTGATAATTATCTCAAGCAAGACGCAAGGTGTAGAATCACTCAATATTATTTTGCTGGGGGGCTTGGTCATAACGTAAATTCACTGTTCAGAGATGCCAGAAAGAAATAGCTGAATTATTTAAATATAATGAGTAAGACTGCTGTAATTCTGAATCCCTGTGCTCCCGGGTAAATGATAAGGAATTGCGGCTAAGGGCTGTACTTTGCTCTGGCAAATGAAGGTTTGTTGCTTTTCATCTTTTATGTGGACAAGGAGTAATCAGTACTGCTGTCTAGTTTCCACCTGTGTTTTCATCTACTAGAATACAACATGTGAAACATAGTGCCAGAGGCACTGGCAGAAACACACTAATGTGAATTGGCAAATTGCTACGGCTTTGAACACTTTTAAATTGTACTTGTTATTATTTGATTGACTCTACAGCAATACCAGAATAATTTACTAGTATAACGTGATTCACATCAGTGTTGTACCATGTAAGTTGATAAAACAAAGTGCTGCACCGTGTGTTTTAAAAATAATTATTATTATACAGGATTTATATACCACCAATAGTTTGTGCAGTGCTTTACAACATGAGGGCAGACAGTACAGTTACAATACAATTCAATACAGGAGGAATCAGAGGGCCCTGCCTATTAAAGCTTACAATCTAGGATGGAGTAATACCAAAGGTAATAACTTGGGGGGGGGGTGATCTGATAGAGAAAATAAATGTACAGTTATTAGGTGGAGGCAGGATAGGCTTCTCTAAAGAGAAGGGTTTTCAGGATTTGCCTAAAAGTGGATATAGTAGAAGATAGCGAGACAGATTGGGGTAGCGAGTTCCAGAGGATGGGAGAGGCTCAGGAAAAGTCCTGGAGGCGAACATGGGAGGAGATGACAAGGGAGCTAGAGAGCAGGTGGTCTTGGGAGGAACGAAGGGAATGAGTAGGTTGGTATTTTGAGACTAGGTTAGTGATGTAGTTTGGGACCGAGTTGTGGATGGCTTTGTAAGTTGTTATTAGAAATTTGCATTTAATTAGTTGGGTGAGTGGAAGCCAGTGGAGGGATTGGAGTAGCAGACACTGAACGGTTGGTAAGATGGATGAGCCTGGCAGCAGCACTCATGATGGACTGAAGGGGGGGATAGCCTATGTAAAGGTAATCCCGTGAGGAGGGAGTTGTAGAAGTCGAGGAGAGAGATGACCAGGGAGTGAACTAGGAGCTTTGTGGTGTCATTAGTTAGGAAGGGACAAATTCTGGAGATGTTGCGGAGGTGGAGGCCACAAGATTTGGACAGTGATTGGATGTGGGGCCGAAAGGATAGTTCAGAGTCTGGGAACCTAGACCTAAAACCCTGGCATGCGAGGATGGGCTGATAGTAGTGCTATCATTCTTGACAGAGAAATCAGGGGAACAGGCACGTGGGGGAGGAAAAATCACGAGCTCAGTTTTGGATAGAGTGAGTTTGAGGAAGTGGTGTGACAAAAAAAAAAAAAAGAAGAAAAGAAAAAAAATGAACAGAGATGAATGTAAACAGTTTGTGGACCAGATTGTGTGCAAGCTAAGACTTTTTATTTAGAAGAAGAAATACTTCTGTCAAGTTTTATTTCTGTCTGTGCCCCCTACTGTCTCTCGTATCCTTTAGAAGATTTTGACTGACCCTATAACAGCCTGTGACAGCAGGACAGGAATTGAGCAGAGAGGTTGTCACCAGTACTGTGGATACAAACAGCAGTAGTAAACTGACAGAGGTTCTAATCTTTCATCATTTTACAAACAATTCATATTCTTGTGTCCCTTTACAGAGGCTTTTCCCATCACTTCCTGTTTTGGTTGGGGTTGGGCTTTAAAGAGAAAGTTTGTGTGAATGAAGATGAATATAAAATAGCAAGTGGGGGGGTGCAGCTGTGGTAAACCTGGGTGACCCCTTAAGGGTGCATCAGTTCAGGAAAGCCAAGTAAGGGTAAAGTGTTTTGAAGGGTTGTAAGTGTTTGCATTTTGTAAATAGAGAGGCAATGGGAGCAGCATTAGTATTGCGGTGGGGCATTACAGTTTGGCTTGTGAGATTTGGAGGTTGATAGGAACATAGACATGCATTGGTTAGTGGTGGGAATGTGATAGTATATTTCCATGGGGAATGAAAAGTGCAAGTACATCAGTGTGGAGATGCAGAAGTTTTCTTAAGGGTGTGGAGGAAATTGCAGGAGTGTCAATTCTAATGCCGCGTACACACGGTCGGACTTTTCGTCTACAAAAGTCCAACGGACGCTGACGGACTAAAGCTGGCTGGTAATCCGATCGTGTGTGGGCTTCTCCGGACTTTCAACGGACTTTTTTAGCCTCAAATCCGACGGACTTTAGATTTGAAACATGCTTCAAATCTTTACGTCGTAAGTACGACGGACCCCGAAATCCGCTCGTCTGTGTGCTAGTCCGACGGACAAAAACCCATGCTAGGGCAGCTATTGGCTACTGGCTATGAACTTCCTTATTTTAGTCCGGTGTACGTCATCACGTACGAATCCGTCGGACTTTTGTGTGGTCGTGTGTAGGCAAGTCCGTTCGTAAGAAAGTCTGCCGCAAGTCCGCCGAAGGTACGTCGGAAGTCTGTCGGACAGGCTGTCGGACTTTTGTAGACGAAAAGTCCGACCGTGTGTACGCGGCATAAGGGTAATTCACAAATCAAGCAGTGGTGGTGACTATGCAATGGTCAGGGGTATGTAGGTGTTTGTTTTACGATGTAGGGGTGAGGGTTTGATATGGTGGCAAAAGGCCTCAAGGAGGGTATTTGGGTGTTATCAGTTCTAGCAATTAGATGTATGCTGATGTCTTTATTTTATCTGGGGAAGTAGAGGTTGCTCAAGTTGTTGCCATCAGCAGAGATAAGCTTGGGTGTCTGAAATCACTTCTTCCGGAGCATCAAAGTTGCAATCTTTTTTTTTTTTTTTTTTTTTTTTTAGTCAAGTCAGCTACAGGCTGAATCTCTCAGAACCCACAGCAAAGTAAACAATGGGGTGTAAGTAAAAATTAATAAAAATGTGAAAATAAGTAAACAATGGGGTGAAATGCTTATGACGTTGCTGCCCTTTATATGGTCACATGAATTTATTTAGTTAATTACATTGACCAAATATGGGTATACAGTGGGGAAAATAATCATTTGATCCCCTGCAGATTTTGTAAATTTGCCCATTTACAAATAGGGACGAGCCGAACAACCACCTGTTCGGTTTGCACCAGAACATGCGAACAGGCAAAAAATTTGTTCGAACACGCGAAGACCGTTAAAGTCTATGGGACACGAACATGAATAATCAAAAGTGCTAATTTTAAAGGCTTATATGCAAGTTATTGTCATAAAAAGTGTTTGGGGACCCGGGTCCTGCCCCAGGGGACATGGATCAATGCAAAAAAAAGTTTTAAAAACGGCCATTTTTTCAGGAGCAGTGATTTTAATAATGCTTAAAGTGAAACAATAAAAGTGTAATATTCCTTTAAATTTCGTACCTGGGGGGGTGTCTATAGTATGCCTGTAAAGGGGCGCATGTTTCCCGTGTTTAGAACAGTCTGACAGCAAAATGACATTTCAAAGGAAAAAAAGTTATTTAAAACTACTCGCGGCTATTAATGAATTGCCGGTCCGACAATACACATAAAAGTTCATTGATAAAAACGGCATGGGAATTCTCCACAGAGGAACCCCGAACCAAAATTTAAAAAAAAGCCCTTCAGGTCTGGTATGGATATTAAGGGGAACCCTGGCCAAAATTTTTTTTAAAAATGGCGTGAGGTCCCCCCAAAAATCCATACCCGACCCTTATCCGAGCACGCAACCTGGCAGGCCGCAGGAAAAGAGGGGGGGACGAGAGAGCGCCCCCCCTGAACCGTACCAGGTCACATGCCCTCAACATTGGGAGGGTGCTTTTGGGTAGCCCCCAAATGTTGATGGGGACAAGGGCCTCATCCCCACAACCCTTGCCCGGTGGTTGTGGGGGTCTGCGGGCGGGGGGCTTATCGGAATCTGGAAGCCCCCTTTAACAAGGGGACCCCAAGATCCCGGCCCTCCCCCCTGTGTGAAATGGTAAGGGGGTACAAAAGTTCCCTTACCATTTCACAAAAAAGTGCCAAAAATGTTAAAAATGACAAGAGACAGTTTTTGACAATTCCTTTATTTATTTCTTCTATCTTCCTTCGGTTTCTTCCTCCATCTTCTTCTTCTAGTTCTTCCTCCGGTGTTCTCGTCTGGCATCTTCCTCCAGCGCCAGCATTTTCTTCCCTTAGTCTTCTGGGCTGCTCCGCATCCAGCATGATAGGAGGCTCCCGCTGTGTGACGCTTCTCCTCTTCTGACGGTTCTTAAATAACGGAGGGCGGAGTCACCCGGTGACCCCACCCCCCTCTGACGCACAGGGACTTCCCTGTGGCATTCCCCGTGACGTCAGAGGGGGGCGGACAGGGAAGTCACCGTGCGTCAGAGGGGGGTGGGGTCACCGGGTGGCCCCGCCCTCCGTTATTTAAGAACCGTCAGAAGAGGAGAAGCATCACACAGCGGGAGCCTCCTATCATGCTGGATGCGGAGCAGCCCAGAAGACGAAGGGAAGAAGACGCCGGCGCCATGGAGGAAGATGCCGGACGAGAACACCGGAGGAAGAACCAGAAGAAGATGAAGATGAAGGCAGAAGATAGAAGAAGCATTTAAATAAAGGAATTGTCAAAAACTGTCTCTTGTCATTTTTAACATTTTTGACACTTTTTTGTGAAATGGTAGGGATACTTTTGTACCCCCTTACCATTTCACACAGGGGGGAGGGCCGGGATCTGGGGGGGTCCCCCTGTTAAAGGGGTTTTCCATATTCCGATAAGCCCCCCACCCGCAGACCCCCACAACCACCGGGCAAGTGTTGTGGGGATGAGGCCCTTGTCCCCATCAACATGGGGACAAGTTGTTTTTGGGGGCTACCCCAAAGCACCCTCCCAATGTTGAGGGCATGTGGCCCCTCTTTTCCTGCGGCCTGCCAGGTTGCGTGCTCGGATAAGGGTCTGGTATGGATTTTTTGGGGAGACCCCACGCCATTTTTTTTTTAAATTTTGGCGCGGGGTTCCCCTTAAAATCCATACCAGACCTGAAGGGCCTGGTATGGAATTTAGGGGGACCCCCCACGTCATTTTTTTTTTTTTTTAATTTTGGTTCGGGGTTCCCCTGTGGGGATTTCCCATGCCGTTTTTATCAATGAACTTTTATGTGTATTGTCGGACCGGCAATTCATTAATAGCCGCGAGTAGTTTTTAATGACTTTAAAACTGCGCCCCTTTACAGGCATACTATAGACACCCCCAGGTACGAAATTTAAAGGAATATTACACTTTTATTGTTTCACTTTAAGCATTATTAAAATCACTGCTCCTGAAAAAATGGCCGTTTTTAAAACTTATTTTTGCATTGATCCATGTCCCCTGGGGCAGGACCCAGATCCCCAAACACTTTTTATGACAATAACGTGCATATAAGCCTTTAGAATGAGCACTTTTGATTTCTCCCATAGACTTTTAAAGGGTGTTCTGCGGCTTTCGAATTTGCCGCGAACACCCCAAATTGTTCGCTGTTTAGCGAACAGCCGATGTTCGACTCGAACATGAGTTCGACTCGAACTCGAAGCTCATCCCTACTTACAAATAAATGAAGGGTCTATAATTTTTATCATATGTGTATTTTAAATGATTAGAGACAGAATATCAACCAAAAATCCAGAAAAAACACACGATAAAAATTTTATAATTGAGTTGCAGTTCAGTGAGTAATATAACTATTTGATCCCCAAGCAAAACATGACTTAGTGCTTAGTGAAGAAACCCTTGTTGGCAAGTACAGAGGTAAGATGTTTCTTGTAGTTAGAGACCAGGTTTGCACACATCTCAGGAGGGGTTTTGGTCTGCTCTTTTTTACAGATCTTCTTTTAAATCCTCAAGGTTTCTTGGTTGTCACTTGGTAACTCGAAGTTTCAGCTCCCTCCAAAAATTTTCTATAGGATTAGGGTCTGGCTAGGCCACTCCATGACTTCTTTGTTGCCTTGGCAGTATGTTTTGGGTCATTGTCATGCTGAAAGGCCCATCCATGACCTATCTTCAGTGTTCTGGCAGGTTCTCATACAAGATTTACAATACATGGCCTCATCCATTGGCCCCTCAATTTCGATCTGTAACTTTAGCAGAGAAGCAGCCCCAAAGTATAATTTTTCCACCTCTGTGCTTGACTGAAGGGATAGTGTTCTTAGGGTCATAGTCAGCATTTGTCTTCCTCCAAACAAGGCGAGTCCCCCACCTCAAAGAGGCACATGTACAGTCATGCCAATGAACATCTAAATGATTCAGAGAAGGATTGGGAGAAAGTGCTGTGGTCAGATGAGACCAAAATTGAGCTCTTTGGCATTAACTCGACTCGCCGTGTTTGGGGAAAGAAAAATGTTGACTATGTCCCTAAGAACACCATACCTACAGTCAAGCACGGAGGTGGAAACATGATGCTTTGGGGCTGTTTCCCTGCTAAAGGTACAGGCAGACTTTGCCGCATTGAGGGGCCAATGGAAGGGGCCATGTACTGTAAAATCTTGGATGAGAACCTTCTTCCCTCTGCCAGAACACTGAAGATGGGTCGTAGATGGGTGGTCTTTCAGTATGACAATGACCCGAAACATACCGCCAAGGCAATAAAGGAGTGGCTCAAGAAGAAGCACATTAATGTCATAGAGTGGCCTAGTCAGACTCTAGACCTTAATCCTATAGAAAATTTATGGAGGGAGCTGAAACTTCGAGTTGTCAAGAGAAAGCCAAGAAACCTTAAGGATTTACAAAAGAACTGTAAAGAAGAGTGGACCAAAATCCCTCCTGAGATGTGTAAAACCTGGTCACCAACTACAAGAAACGTCCTACCTCTGTGCTTGCCAACAAAGGTTTCTCCATCAGGTACCAAGTCATGTTTTGCTTGGGGATCAAATACCTATTTAAACTCACTGAACTACAACTTAATTTATAGCATTTGTTTTATGTGTTTTTTCTGGATTTTTGGTTGATATTCTGTCTCTATTATTTAAAATACACCTATGAAAAAAATTATAGACCCTTCATTTCTTAGTAAGTGGGCAAACTTACAAAATCTAAAATAATTATTTTCCCCGCTGCATATCCACATAAGGGCACTAACATTGCCAACATCCCATTCCTTTGTTTGCATGTGCTGCGGAGCGGTAAATGACATGGCCTGCAGCTGTCTAGACTAAAAAAACAATGTCTCTGACACAAAACTACAAAAAAAAAAAAAAAAAAAAAGTGTCTGAAATAATATAACTAGACAGACCATTGGGCTAAACACATAAAACTGCATGCACAACATGCAGTGAAAAACACTGCTAGAGTGTGAGTACATATAAACATACATTAACCGCTTGCCAACCAACTGCCACAGTTATAGTGTGTCAACATGGCTCGGCTGTGGGAATTGGCGTCATGCGAGTGCCCGGCGCTCACGATCACCGCTGGGCTCCCGCGATCGCTCAGGGCACACGGAGAACCGGGATCTGTGTGTGTAAACACACAGTTCCCGGTTCTCTGAGGGGAGAAAAGACAGATCGTCTGTTCATACAGAGTATGAACAGTAGGGATGAGCTTCGAGTTCGAGTCGAACTCATGTTCGACTCGAACATTGGCTGTTCGCAAGTTCACCGAACAGCGAACAATTTGGGGTGTTCGCGGCAAATTCGAATGCCGCGGAACACCCTTTAAAAGTCTATGGGAGAAATCAAAAGTGCTAATTTTAAAGGCTAATATGCAAGTTATTGTCATAAAAAGTATTTGGGGACCTGGGTCCTGCCCCAGGGGACATGGATCAATGCAAAAAAAAGTTTTAAAAACGGCCGTTTTTTCAGGAGCAGTGATTTTAATAATGCTTAAAGTCAATCAATAAAAGTGTAATATCCCTTTAAATTTCGTACCTGGGGGGTGTCTATAGTGTGCCTGTAAAGGGGCGCATGTTTCCTGTGTTTAGAACAGTCTGACAGCAAAATGACATTTTGAAGGAAAAAACTCATTTAAAACTACTCGCGGCTATTGCATTGCCGACAATACACATAGAAGTTCATTGATAAAAACGGCATGGGAATTCCCCAAAGGGGAACCCCGAACCAAAATTAAAAAAAAAAAATGACGTGGGAGTCCCCCTAAATTCCATACCAGGCCCTTCAGGTCTGGTATGGATATTAAGGGGAACCCCGGCCAAAATTTTAAAAAAAAAATGACGTGGGGTTCCCCCTAAATTCCATACCAGACCCTTCAGGTCTGGTATGGATTTTAAGGGGAACCCCGCGCCAAAAAAAAAAAAAACGGCGTGGGGTCCCCCCAAAAATCCATACCAGACCCTTATCCGAGCACGCAACCTGGCAGGCCGCAGGAAAAGAGGGGGGGACGAGAGTGCGGCCCCCCCTCCCTCCTGAACCGTACCAGGCCACATGCCCTCAACATTGGGAGGGTGCTTTGGGGTAGCCCCCCAAAACACCTTGTCCCCATGTTGATGAGGACAAGGGCCTCATCCCCACAACCCTGGCCGGTGGTTGTGGGGGTCTGCGGGCGGAGGGCTTATCGGAATCTGGAAGCCCCCTTTAACAAGGTGACCCCCAGATCCCGGCCCCCCCCCCTGTGTGAAATGGTAAGGGGGTACATAAGTACCCCTACCATTTCACGAAAAAAGTGTCAAAAATGTTAAAAATGACAAGAGACAGTTTTTGACAATTCCTTTATTTAAATGCTTCTTCTTTCTTCTTATGCCCCTTTACAGGCATACTATAGACACCCCCCAGGTACAAAATTTAAAGGGATATTACACTTTTATTGTTTGACTTTAAGCATTATTAAAATCACTGCTCCTGAAAAAACGGCCGTTTTTAAAACTTTTTTTTGCATTGATCCATGTCCCCTGGGGCAGGACCCAGGTCCCCAAACACTTTTTATGACAATAACTTTCATATAAGCCTTTAAAATTAGCACTTTTGATTATTCATGTTCGTGTCCCATAGACTTTAACGGTGTTCGCATGTTCTAACGAACTTTTTTCCTGTTCGCATGTTCTGGTGCGAACCGAACAGGGGGGTGTTCGGCTCATCCCTAATGAACAGCAATCTATCTCTTCCCCTACACAGTCCGCTCCCCCCTTCAGTTAGAACACACACTAGAGAACACAATTAACCCCTTGATCACTCCCTAGTGGTTAACCCCTTCCCTGCCAGTAACATTTTTACAGTAATCAATGCATTTTTATAGCACTGATTTCTGTATAAATGCCAATGTTCCCAAAAATGTGTCAAAATTGTCTGACGTGTCCGCCATAATGTCGCAGTCCCGATAAAAATCGCCGATCGCCAACATTATTAGTAAAAAAAAAATTTTTTAAATGCCATAAAACTATCCCCTATTTTGTAGACGCTAGAACTTTTGCGCAAACCAATCAATATACGCTGATTGCGATTTTTTAATTTTTTTTTTACCAAAAATATGTAGGAGATTACGTATCGGCCTAAACTGAGGGAAAAAAAAAATGTTTTTATATATTCTTGCAGGATATTTATTATAGCAAAAAGTAAAAAATATTGCGTTTTTTTTTCAAAATTGACGCTCTTTTTTTTTGTTTAAAGCACAAAATATAAAAACCGCAGAGGTGATCAAATACCACCGCTGTGGGAAAAAAAGGACGTCAATTTTGTTTGGGTGCAACGTCGCATGACCACACAATTGTCAGTTAAAGTGCGGGGTATTGCAGAGGCAAAAAGTGCTCTGGTCAGGAAGGCGGTAAAATCTTCCGGGGCTGAAGCGGTTAAAATCTGTGACCCAATAAAGTTTCTCAAATCAGTCCTAGTGTAATAAAGTTCACCACACTACAAATATTGTGTAAATGATTCCACCACTGGTGTCCACAAATGTTCTGAAGAAAACACTCCACTTTCCCGAATTTGTGATCCCAGCTCCTAATATTTAGTAAGCCTTAAAGTGTTACTAAACCTAGGACCCTGCATTCTCTATGTCTGGTCTCCCACAGTACACAGAACATGGAAATGCAATCATTTTAGTCAATATAAACTGTGAAATACCTTTTCTCATCAGCAGTATATATACTGCTATAGCAGTCTTGTGACTTCTATCAGTGCCTGGTTAAATCTTGTAGGAGGAGTTTTCATACTCCACTGGCTGTCCTATCAGGATGCAGGACCCCTGACCCTCTGGACAGTGCTGATTGGCTCTGTGCTGATCACATGCACTCTCCCAAGAAAAAAAAAAAAACTCTTTATAAATACACATCAAACTGAGCATGTGCAGCCTGACTCCACTAACTCTGTCTTATCCAGACATGTTTTGGAGTCAGTCTAAGAAGAGGAGGATCTGTGCATGCAGGATCAAACAGCCTTTTTACACAATGAGGAGGATTAACCCCTTAGGTCCCGCAGTGAGTATAACAAGCATGCTTTACTGCATATACAGACTGATTTTACTGTTGTGGGTTTAGTAACACTTTAAAGGAGTTGTAAAGGCAGAAGATTTTTTTATCTTAATGCATTCTAAGATAAAATTCTTTTTGTATGTAGCAGGCCCTCCAGCACCCCCTAATACTTACCCTGAGCCCCTTCTCTATCCAGAGATGTCCACGATTCCGGGACTCTCCTCCTGATTGGCAGGGGTACAGCCACGGCGCCATTGGCTCCCGTGGCTGTCAAATTGTCAGAAACCATGAACCAGACCGAGACAGAAGTACAGTAAAGTCACACTTGTTTATTAATAGAAATAAAAAGGTAAATAGAGTAAGTGTAGTCAAAGCATAGCCAGAGTCCAGTAACCAGATCGGGTAGTCAGCCAAGCCAGAGTTCAGTAACCAGATTGGGTAATCAGCCAGGCCAGAATTCAGGGATCCAAGTAGAGGAACAGCAAGCAGGATAAGGAGCCAGAAGGGATATCAGCAAAGCCAGTCTATAAACAGGAATGCAGGAGATGGTTTCTTGTGATGTGGCCAAGGAGAAGGCAGGAATGAAGTGAGATGGAGATCTTTAAGTAGGCGGGACTGACCAGCAGATCCATAACAGCTGGTTAACTGTAGAGAGAGATGAGAGCTGGCAATTAGCCGACAGCTGAGCGGCCAGCTCAGAGAAGGAAGGGCTGAGCCAGCCCTGACACAATCAAAGTGAGGCTGAGCCAGGCTGGCGCTCCGTGTCTGAATGGATACATGGAGCTCTGACTCGGCTCGGGTGCCCCCATAGCTAGCTGCTGGTCTATGGGGGCACTCCTCAGAAGGGAGGGGCCAGGATCACCGAAGAGGGACACGAGAACCACTGCAACAGAGGAGGTAAGTATAACATGTTTGTTATTTTTTTTTAAGCCTTGTACACACTGCCATTTCTTTTTTTTTTTCGTTCAACCCAATGGTGATGATACTGTCACGTACCTGGTCGAAGTGCTGAGAGGGCGTCCCTTGCGGCAAAGTGCAGAGTGCCCCTGAAGGTAGCAACAAGGAGTGCTATACTCAGAGAAGCAGGGGTTGCCATTTGTGACTGCTGAGGTGATGAAGAGATGTCCGCTGGATGGCAGCTGACAAGCAGGGTGCACTGCTGGGCAGGAGTCCCTCAGGAGTACCGGGTGAGACTTGGCAGAAGGGAGAGCCAGGAGCGGAATCAGGAGCCAGGCCAGAAGTTATACTCAGAAGATCAGCCAAGAGTAAGGCAGCAGTAAGCCAGGGGTTGTACACGGATCAGCAGGCAGAAGCGGAGTCACTGGAACAAGCCAAGGGTCAAGGCCAGGAATGGCAATAAGTTCAAAGGCAAGCCGGGTCGCTAACAGGAAAGCCAATGCTAGCATGAACAAGAACTCGAGAACACACAGGAAAGCTGAAGATCATCCAGCAATTAGTGGTTGCTGCTGCAGGTTTTAAATAGACCACTGGGCACCAGAGTCTGTCACGCATTGCATGCGCTTTGTCGTATGCGCACTGGCGAATATATCTTCTTGACTGTTCTTGCATTAGCATTGGCAAATTTCTGTTTGCCAATCCACGATTCTGCTGGCCATTGATAGATATGCCAGTTCTTCTGCGGATTGTTCTCTGACACATATACAGCGGATTGGTGCAGACAAGGTCTCGATGTGCGTCCCCACGATTCAGCGAAGGAGACCCCAATGGCAGATAAGATCAAACCGTCACCAATTCTCCAGGCATCAGTAAAAGGAGAGACAATCTCCCATGGTGAAGTATGTAGATTTATTTAAAAAGCGCTTTAAAATTCCATTTGATTCAAGTAAAATGCTGAAATTGAAAAATGGAAGCAGGGGCGACGATATGCGCTCCACCTGCGTTCCACTCTGGGCGGAAGTGACGTATCACGCTTGACCACACCAAACGCATTTCGCCAGCACATCTGACGTCATCAGGGGTCACATTACCGGATATGTTGCGTCTATGTTTATATACTGCCGCCCTTTGAGGATATCCAATCCGTTGTAATTCTCTTAAATCATGACCAAAAACAAGATACTTACATTTGAAATACAATATTTAACCTGAAATCTATCTTTAATGTGCTATATTAATCTGGTCAAAGTATTACAAAAGGTATTTGATCATTACATTGATAAATATAATCAGCTTGCAGTCCCTACTGACAATGAGAGGAATATCTGCTCGCAAGGAAGTTAAAATAACACCATCTTGTGGTGGAATAAGATAATGCCCAAAAAGTGCCAATGATGTTTAAATGGATAGAATCCAATTGGAACACCTCAAAAACAATATTAAAACCAATAAACTAATAATTAGTTAAAAAACAATTTAAATCTATATCCATATTAATACCTGCAGGATTATGTGTATTTAGTTAAAAATCCACACAGTTTCGTTTTTTGATATTCTTCAAGTCATGTAGCCCCCTCTCCAACCCTATCAATTTCAATAAATTTTGCTAAACTTGGATCCTTATTGTGATGTACCCTAAAGTGATTTGAAAGGCTATGCTTAGGGAACCCTTTATGTAATTAATTCTGGTTCCCAAATTCCTTGTGGTACACCCATCATATTGCAGCCCACAAGGGCAGGTGATTATATAGGTTACATAGGTTGATTTACATGTAATTAACTTTTCAACACTAAATTCCTTACCAGTGCTTAATGATACAAATGTATCTATTTCCTTTTGTTTTTCCTTGTAGTTTTAAATGCTTTACACCTACGGCAATAGAAAAAAAACTTTTTGGTCCATGAATATTGAAGGCTAGTCTGTTTCTTAGGTTGGGTGTTCTACGATATATGAATTGGGGACGATTAGGGATTAGGTTGGATAATGTCTTGTCCCTTAATAAGATTGGCCAATGTTTATTAACAATATGCTCTAATGTTTAGTAATCTCTATTAAAATTAGTTAGGAAAGCCAGATTTCCCCGAGTTCTTATTTTTTTTGGATCCAACCTTCAATAATTCCTTTCTGTCCATCTCCATGAACCGTCTTTGTATAGGTGCCAAACACTGGTCATGGTACCCTTTCTCTTTAACCACATGCCAACCGGGCCATAGCTGAAAGACGGCTACAGCGCGGTCGGTTTATCCTGGGAAGGCGTCCATGGACGTCCTCCCAGAATCGCGCTCTCGCCTCCCTGGGGCGCGCACCCGAGAACATCCGTGACCGCCGGGTGATCGCGGCCATTTACCATGTGATCGGTCTGTAAAAAGACGGAGCAATCACATGTAAACAGTGTGAGAGGAGTGGGGGAGGGATCGGATGGTAGCAGCGCTGTGGGCTGCATGTGTAGCGCTCACAGCGCTGCTCAGTGACAAATACAGTCACATCCAGCCATTCATCCATCCAAGCTCAGCCATCCCTCCATGCTCTAATGCCCTGCACTACTCTGCAATACTCTGCAATACCCCACACTACCCTGCAATACTCTGCAATACCCCGCAATAATCTGCAATACCCCGCAATACTCTGCAATACCCCGCAATAATCTGCAATACCCCGCAATACTCTGCAATACCCCGCACTACCCTGCAATACCCCGCACTACCCTGCAATACCCCGCAATACTCTGCAATACCCCACAATACTCTTCAATACCCCGCAATACTCTTCAATACCCCGCAATACTCTGCAATACCCTGCAATATCCCACAAAACTCTGCAATACCCCGCAATACTCTGCAATACCCTGCAATACTCTGCAATACCCCGCACTACCCTGCAATACCCTGCAATACTCTGCAATACCCCGCAATACTCTGCAATACCCTGCAATATCCCACAAAACTCTGCAATACCCCGCAATACTCTGCAATACCCTGCAATTCCCCCGCAATGCTCTGCAATACCCTGCAATACCCCGCAATACCCAGCCATACTCCGCAATACCCCGCACTACTCTGCACTACTCTGCACTACTCTGCACTACTCTGCACTACTCTGCACTACTCCGCAATACCCCGCAATACTCTGCACTACTCTGCACTACTCTGCACTACTCTGCAATACTCTGCAATACTCTGCAATACTCTGCAATACTCCGCAATACTCCGCAATACCCTGCCATACCCAGTCATACTCTGCAATACCCTGCCATACTCAGCCATACCCAGCCATGCTCGGCCATACTCTGCTGTACTCGGCCTCTGTATGTGGCCAGGCTGTGGAAGTCTCACACATGTGGTATTGCCGTACTCAGGAGGAGTAGGAGAATCTATTTGGGGTGTCATTTTTGGTATGTACATGCTATGTGTTAGAAATATTGTATAAATGGTTTTAACCACTTCCCACCGGCCGTCATACGATGTCCTTGACTTTGTGCAGGGATATCTGAATGATGGGTGCAGCTTCAGGCATCATTCAGATATCAGCTTTTTCAGCGGGCTATTCCCTACATCATATGAACGATCATAGCGGTTGTTCCACTGCTTGATCGTTCTTATGGGAGGCAAGAGGGGACGCCCCCCCCTTCCCGCCGCCCTCCGGTGCTTCTACCGACTCACCGCTACAATCGAAGCCAGGATCGTTTTTTTTAAAAGTTTTTATTTCAGGCTTCCAAGCCTAGAGGTGAGATGTGGGGTCTTATTGACCCCATATCTCGCTGTAAAGAGGACCTCTCATGCCATATTCCTATTACAAGGGATGTTTACATTCCTTGTAATAGGAATAAAAGTGATCAAAACATTTTTTTTTTGGAAAAAAGTGTCAAACCAAAATAAAGAAAGTAAACTGAACAATAAAAAGAAAAAAAAAATTTTTAAAGCGCCCCGGTCCGTGTGCTCGCATGCAGAAACGAATGCACATGTAAGTCCCGCCCACATATGAAAACATGTTCAAACCACACATGTGAGGTATCGGTGCGAACGTTAGAACGAGAGCAATAATTTTAGACCTCCTCTGTAACTCAAAACATGTCACCAGTAAAAAATTTTAAAGCGTTGTCTATGGGGATTTTTAAGTAGCAAAGTTTGGCACCATTCCACGAGCGTGTGCAATTTTGAAGGGTGACATGTTAGGTATCTATTTACTCGGCGTAACTTCATCTTTCACATTATGCAAAGACATTGGGCTAACTTAACTGTTTTGTTATTTTTTAAAGCACAAAACTGTTTTTTTTTCCCAAAAAAAAAGCTTTCAAAAAATTGCTGCACAAATACCGAGATAAAAAGTTGCAACAACCGCCATTGTATTCTCTAGGGTCTTTGCCAAAAAAAAATATATAATGTTTTGGGGTTCTATGTAATTTTCTAGCAAATAAATGATGATTTTTACATGTGGGAGAGAAATGTCAGAATTGACCTGGGTGCTTCAAAACGCCTGGAGGTGCTCCCTGCATGTTTGTTCTCTGTATGTGGCCACGCTGTGTAAAAGTCTCACACATGTGGTATCGCCATACTCGGGAGTAATAGCAGAATGTGTTTTGGGGTGTAATTTGTGGTATGCATATGCTGTGTGTGAGAAATAACCTGATAATATGACAATTTTGTGAAAAAAAAATCTTGATTTTGCAAAGAATTGTGGGAAAAAATGACAACTTCAAAAAACTCACCATGCATCTTTCTAAATACCTTGGAATGTCTACTTTCCAAAAAGGGGTCATTTGGGGGGTATTTGTACTTTTCTGGCATGTTAGGGTCTCAAGAAATTAGATGTCAGTACTTCAGGTGTGATAAGTTTTCAGATATTGGCACCATAGCTTTTGGACTCTCACAAAGACCAAATAATATACACCGATTTGTACTTATTTTTACCAAAGATATGTAGCATTATAAATTGTGGCCAAAATTTACAAAGAAAAATTAGTAATTTGCTAAATTTTAGAACAGAAACAAAGAAAATTTCATTTTTTTACCGAATTTTCAGTCTTTTTTCTTTTATAGCACAAAAAATTTAAAAAAACCCAGCGGTGAATAAATACCACCAAAAGAAATCTCTATTTGTGTGAAAAAAAGGACAAAAATTTCATATGGGTACAGTGTTGCATGACTGAGTAATTGTCATTCAAAATGTGAGAGCACCGAAAGCTGAAAATTGGTCTGGTTATTAAGGGGGTTTAAGTACCCAGTTGTCAAGTGGTTACATTTATTATTGAAAGTTTCAGACTGTTGTAGGTAATCCCCTAGACTGTCACAATTGCGTCAAATGCGCATCAACTGACCCTTTGGAATCTCCCCCAGCCACTTTGGGTGATGGCAACTGGCTGTGGGATATAGCTCCTTCAGTTCCTTTAAAAATGTTTTGGTGTTGATCTGTCCACCACGCTTCATCAGAACCAGATCCAGGTAGCTGAGCTCTTGCGAGTCCCACTTCCCAGTGAACTTGAGTCCATAGCAGTTATTATTGATGCTGGCAAAAAATATTTTTAAATTTTCCTCTGTGTCATCCCATAATATAATTATATCATCAATGTATCTTTTGTATAAAGATATTTCTGGTATGTCTTGACCAAAGATACTTGATTCCTTTCATTGACTTATCAGTAGGTTGGCCACACTAGGAGCATATTTGCTTCCCATGGCCACTCCCCTGATCTGATTATAGTGAGAGCCCTCGTGCCAAAAATAATTGTTAGACATGGCTAAGTTGAGCACTTCCACCAAAAAATCTTTCTGTTCCCTCTGGAGATCAGAGTTATGATCTAGAGCCACTCTGGTGGTGAATAGAACATACAGTTGTCCCAAACTGGTATATAATGATTCAACATTTATCGTAACAATCAACATGCTGTCATTAATTGGGATATCTTTTAGGATGTTTATTAGATGTTTACTATCTCTCAAATAGGATGTATCGTTTTGTACAATGGGGTGTAAAAAACAGTCCACGTATTCCCCTATATGAGAGAACACAGAGTTAATACCACTAATGATGGGTCTTCCCGGTGGATATTCCTTATTTTTATAAATTTTTATGAATTTTTGGTAATTTATATATTACTGGTAGTCTAGGGGCATCTGGGACAAGATATCTGGCTTCTTATTTTTGTAAAATCCCTTTGTTGTGCCTGCTTAACAATCCTTTTCAGGGACGCTTTCAACTTATTTGTGGGGTTACCTCTAAGCTTTTTATAAGTATTGGTATCAGCTACCAACCTATTTAATTCTTTGTCCTTTCTCTTAAGCACCACAATTCTTCCCCCTTTATCGGCCATTCTAATTGCTATATTCTTCCTTTTCTCCAAAGCTTCTATACTTTTCTGTATGTTACCTTTTCTCTTACCCACCCTAGTTTGGATTAGTCTAATGTCCTGTTCCACCATAGATCTAAAAACTTCCAAGAAATGATTGGACGATTTCTTTGGATTGAATGTGGATTGATTCCTCAAACCAATATACTGAAATTCATTATTATTAGTAATTTCTGTAGTGGGTTTTTCTGCAAAATGTTTAATATTTAATTTCCTAATGAATTTCTCAGTATCAATAAAAACCTCAAACTTGTTGAAATCTTTATCTGGGGCATATTTTAGACCAACACTTTCAATTTGTTAGTGGTGAAAACTTCATCACTGAGATTGAAGATGCCCTGACTTATTGGTCTCTCTTTCTTTTTATTCTTCCTTCCTCCTCTCTTACCACTGGGGTATCTCTTTGTGCTCCATGCTGTCATTGGGATGCCTCCCACTGTTGCCACTGTGGGGCACCCTGCTGGCTCCAGTAAGTATCCTGGTTGTAATTGGTCCAAGGTTGGTTCTGATAATACCCACCCCGATAACCCTGCTGGCCTCTGTTGTGATCCCAACCACCCCTCTGGGTGGATCCCCATGTCCCCTCCTGTGAAAACCCCTATGGGACTAGTTGCCTCTATATGGTTAATTACCATTTTGTAAAGGTTGCAACCAATTACGAGTAGGTATTCCATAGTTCATATTCCTTTCTGGCTCATAATGGTTCCTTGCTGCATTGGGGGTGGTTCTAGGAGCCCCCTCCCCCATAATAGTCTGCATAGAAATTATATAGGTTATATTCATTTTTACCAAATTCTCCTTTAAAAGAAAGTAAGTGCATCAAAAAAATGTTCACGTTTTTAATAGCAGATAGTGGATTTAAAGGTAGTTCCTTCATATGTGAGCCTATAGCTGATTGATCCTTATTGTCCCTCATTGGCCCAGTCACAGTTCATATGAAAGCAGTCTTTTCATCTATAATTCCATCTTGATTAAAAATATTTCTTTTTTCTTTTTGTATTAAAGTTTTGACTTTTCTTTTTTATTATGACCTCGCTCCCAAAAATTGGACTTCACCTGTATTCTTTTTTTATGTGGATCTGATCAGGTAGACAATAATGTAAGTCTGTCAGAATGTAGCAAGGACCGGCACTTTGAAGTAAAGAAATAAGTTACCGAAAGGCAAAGAAAGCCAGAGAAACATGCAATTGTTATAGAATCTCCAAACATAGTGTTTGATCTTTTGTATCCTGTCAGCAAAGCCGAGCAGAGCCTCCTCATCAACGCTTGGACTCCTTGTCATCCCTGGACTGGGGCAATGATATGATAGGTCAGGCCATGAGGTTATTATTTTACTTTATGTTCCCTTCATAAAAAGAAAACAAGTTCTTTCATCAGGAGCAATTATGTAGAAAAATAAAGAAAGTTTTTTTGTGTTTTTCTTCAAATGAGAAATAATAAGACAGAAGAATAGGTCTTCAGTACTCAAGAGGAGCAGCAGACAGCAGAAAGGCCTAAAGAAGCTGACAGATCGTAGTCTTTGCTTATACTCCTCTTGAACATATGACCAATTGCTGTAATCAGCTGACAGTTTTGTAGTATGTACTATTTTTACAATGACAAAAAAGGCTTTCTATTCTATTTTATTCAGTTTCATGAACAACTGATCAGTAGCTTCAATTAATTAGTCACGACTGAAGATATAGCAAGATCCTGTAATGCATTCAAGCTGAACTCCATAAACAAAATCAACAATTTAAAAATATTTCTCAATAGCCACAGGGGATAAAAATCCAAGTTGTGTGCATCAAATGCCTCTTTAAACCCAGGTATTACCTTGCAAAAGTAGCAGTGACTTCATCACATCTGTACTGTACCAACAGCAGGGCTGTGGGAGGGACCCAACAGACCCCACCCACTACAGGCTGCCTGCTGAAAACTACAGGAGGGGGCGCAGACAAGACCAGTCACCCTGCAGAAGGTGAGAGGACAGCAGTGATCAGTCTTTATTACAGGACGTTCAGAGGCAAAGTCTCACACTGGATTACTGTAGAGATCTGAAAGAAATACACAAAACACACCAAGATTGCAGTAAGAATGCACATGCTTCTTGTATTTAAAGTTGGTTTAAAGACAAACCAATAAATACACAGTTCAGATACTTATGGGAGCTGTCTTAAGTAACAAATAATTTTGTATTTCTGTCCATTCAGTCTAAACCTTTTTTAATTATTATTTTTAGTCCAGATATTTACATAAGTTCTTAGTTACATAGTAAGTAAGGTTGATTATAAATACAGGTACATCCGGTTCAACATTTGTGTGTGTGCGAGCATCGCTATGAATTAACATATCCTTGCAGATTATGTTAATTTAGAAACACATCTAAGATTTTTTTTTTAAGTTATCTACACTTTCAGTTGATACCACTAACTGTAGAAGGAAGTTTCACCTCTTTTTCACTCTAACAGTAAAACCCTATTCATACCTGAGTGTTTTGTAGCTTGAAGCCTGAAGCTACAAAACGCTGGAGGGGAAAAAATCAATTATTCTCTATGGAGATGGTTCACATCTCCACTCCAAAACGCCTGAAGCGAGAAGCTCCAAAACACCTGAAGCTCAAACAAGTTCTGGAACTTTTCTTTTAGGCAGATTTGGGTGTTTTTCTCTTTTTACATTGGTGACCTTTTGACCTGTACAAAATCACGACAAATATGCGCCAAAATCGGGGTAAAACTGAGCCCAAAATTGCAGTAAAATTGCGCAACTTTCTGCCTGAAAACGCTACGCTCAGGTGTGAATGGGGCCTAAAGAACCCTATGAGCAGTTTAAGATTAAACTGCGTCTTGTCCAGCTTTATTGTGTGGCCACTTGTCTTCTTCAGAGACAATTTCTTCCCAATATTACAGTCACCATTGATAGATTTGTATAATGCGATCATATCACCTCTTCAGTACCTTTTGTTCAGAGAGCATAAGTTTAATTTTTGTAGTCAGTCCTCATAGCTGAGGTCATCCAGCCCCCTTATTAAATTTCTTGCCTTTCTCTGGACTCCCTTCAGATTAAGTATATCCTTCCTGTAGACTGGTAAACTGCATACTCAAGATAAGGCTACACCAGAGTTATGTACAGTTGGAGAATTCCAGTTTTATATATTGTGTAAATACTCTTTTTAATTCATGATAGCAGTACCCTTGCTGACTGTAGCTTGGCATTGTATGCTATTGCTGAGTATGTGATCTACAATGACCCCAGATCCTTTTTGATCCTCGATCTCCCCCTATTACATACATATTTTAGTCCCCAAGTGCAAAATTTTACATGATTCAATATTAAATCTCATCTGCCATATAGTTGTCCACCCCTATATTTTATCGAAGTCTTCTTGTAAAGATCTACACTTCCCTTCCACACAGCATAGCCAGATGACCAGACTTAGTCACACAATACAGCTTAGACACCTATGCCCAGCCTATGATTGGACAGTGAAGGAGCAGCAGACTGATGAGCCCTCTCACCCTGTCAGCATGTTCCTCGTTGTTACGTGTGCATGCCAGACACCCTATTTGTCGCCCTCCCCACCCCCTGGTCCCCACTGTACTTACCTCCGGGTTTGCCAAGCTGTCAGCACCCCTGCAGCCACTCCAGCTGTCCTCCGCTCTTCTCTATCAGCGCTTCCAAGACAAACCAGATGGATTCTGATTGGTCAGCGACTTTACTCTATGAGTCACTTAGCTGGAAATAAGGTTTCGTTGTTAGTTATGTGATTAGAAAATGTCACATATTGATGGTTTTGCCCTTTTTTACCCTTATACTTGATCTTAATTATTTGTTTTCTAAGCCCTGTGTAAGCATACTGTACTGTGTAATATAATCTACGTTATGCATGGGTTCTCAGAAGTCAAATATTGGAAAATCATGTTACCTTGTCAGCAGTTCTCTTCATTTGGCAGTTAAATGCTTTTAAATTAAGTTTACTGAACATTTCCTCATATTGTTTTCTTTGGCATTTTTTATTATGTGTGTGACTAAAATACATTTTGGGCATTCCTTTCTAAAATGTTAGCAGTTTAATAATAAAATGTTAATGTTTCAGTCCCCTGTTCTCAGACCCAGAGTTGGTGAGCCACATTACACTGTATGAAATGAATTAATCTGTCTAATTTTGCTTTCAGAATTCTGGTGGGGTGAAGAACACATTGTGTGGATACCAGACACTTGATAAAGAGGTAAGGCAAACCTTTTTTGTCCCATATGTAGATAAAAAAGGCTAAAAAAATGTAAATGTCATACCATTTAGTGGCTTGCTAAAATAGTTTAAAATGCAGGTTAAAGACCAGAAGGCCCATTCAATGGTCATTTTAATGTTCCTTAAGCCTGCGTAACACTAATGCGATCTCTGACATTGCATGTGATTCGTACCCACACCGCAGGTGCCGATCACATGCAATGTCTGAGCAATGCGAGTTCAGCCATAGGGTTGTATGGCTGAACTTGCACAGAAAAAGGTGCAGGGACTTGTTTTTCCCTGCACTAGAATTGGATCACATGGGTGTTCTCATCTATGTGATCCGATTCCTGTGCGAGTTCACAGTTCACACTGCGATATGTGAACCATTCTGGGGGTGTCATTAACAATGTATTGACACACGCAGCGGTTTGCATAAGGCAGTGTGAACTGCCTGGGGGAGAGGAGCGATGCGGGAGCTGGCGCTGGACTCGCACTGATTCCCGCATCAAACTAATCTGAACCTAGGCTAATAATTAGAAGCTTGCAATTCAAATCAGCTCTGCAACTAGGGGGTTACTATCAATGATGGTTCCAGGAAGAGCTACTGATAGGCAGGTTATGCCTAACCAACCAGTCATTGAGTCTGCCTGAACAAACTTCCTGGATGGTGGCAATGCTCATCTGACCCCCCCCCCCCCCCCCCCCCCAGCTGCAGTTAGACATTCAGCGGGCCAAGTCTGGTGCAGGTTTAGTGATAGGATAGAAGACTTGTGGGAGGTTTAAATAACATGGGGTGGTTACCAGCAGTGTTATTTTCGTCTACTAAAATATGATTAAAACAAAAACAATTCAGATGACTAAAATAGGGCTAAAACTAAAATGGTATTTTAGTCAAAGAGCTATGACTAAAACTAAGTTGAAATTTGATGTCAAAATTAATTCTGCACTACCACAGTAGGGGGCATCTACTAAGCGGCTGAAAAATTTTTTTAAGAAATAGGCTTTTCTTAATATTTAATATTGGTAATATATTCAGGTGATATGTGCAGTAGCATTACAACTAATAGAGTTTACAGTTTTTGGGGTTTTTTTTTATATTTTAAAGTTGTATTTTTGTTTGTTTATGAACCTTGGTTTTATTAATAAAGACGGTATACGTATTTTAAAAATGGCTAAATCTGTGTCTGTAGTGCATGTTTAAACGTTTAAGGCTACTTTCACACTGGGGCAGTGCTGGCGTTAGCAGTAAAGTGCCGCTAGTTTTAGCGGCGCTTTACCGCTGTTATAGTGGCACTTTTCGGCCGCTAGCAGGGTGCTTTTAACCCCCGCTAGCAGCCGAAGAAAGGGTTAAAAGCGTCCATGTTGTGGCGCTGCCCATTCGTTTCAATGGGCAGGGCATTTTGGGAGCAGTGTATACCCCGCTCCCGCACCGCCCCAAAGATGCTGCTTGCAGGACTTTTTTTTCCATCCCGCAAGTGCAATGCCCCAGTGTGAAAGCCCGAGTGCTTTCACACTGGGGCATTGCACTTGCGGGATGGAAAAAAAAGTCCTGCAAGCAGCATCTTTGGCCATGTGAGGCACTTTTCAGACGCTTTACAGTCGCTATCCTTAGCGCTAAAACGCCCGAAAAGTGCCCCAGTGTGAAAGGGGTCTGAAGCGGTGTTCCGCCCGGGGAAAGAAAATAAGAAAAAGTCAGCAGCTACAAATACTGTAGCTGCTGACTTTTAATATATGGACACATACCTACCCAGGGAGCCCACGATGTTGGCACCCTAGCCGATTTTTGGATCGACTCTCGGGTGCTGCCGCCACGATTTGTTGCAAGGGAAACCAGCAGTGAAGCCTTTAGGCTTCACAGCCGTTTCCCTACTGTGCATGCGTGAAGCATGCTGCACTTTTTGACCACTTAAACCCCTGACCATTTGGGTGGCCAAAGACCAGAGCTTTAACTGACAATTGCGCGGTCGTACAACGTGGCTCCCAGACAAAATTGACGTCCTTTTTTTCCCACAAATAGAGCTTCCTTTTGGTGGTATTTGATCACCTCTGGCGCTATAAACAAAAAAATAGCAACAATTTTGAAAAAAACGCATTATTTTTTACTTTTTGCTATAATAAATATCCCCAAAAAATATATATTAAAAAAAAAATAAATTTCCTCAGTTTAGGCCGATACGTATCCTTCTACATATTTTTGGTAAAAAAAATCGCAATAAGCATTTGGTTTGTGCAAAAGTTATAGCGTCTACAAAATAGGGGATAGTTTTATGGCATTTTTATTGATAATTTTTTTTTACTAGTAATGGCGGCGATCAGCGATTTTTAATGTGACTGCGACATTATGGCGGACACATCGGACACTTTTGGCGTGATTTAGGGACCATTCACATTTATACAGCGATCAGTGCGATTAAGAATGCATTGATTACTGTGTAAATGTGACTGGCAGTGACGGGGTTACCATTAGGTGGCGCTGTAGGGGTTAAGTGTGTCCTAGGGAGTGATTCTAACTGTGGGGGGGGGAGGGTGTCTGTGACACGTCACTGATTACCGCTCCCGATTACAGGGAGAGGTGATCAGTGACAGTGTCATTAGGCAGAACGGGGAGATGCTTGTTTACATTAGCATCTCCCCTATCTTCCTCACCGACGATCATGGGTATCCCAGCTGACATTAAGTCCGCAGGACCCACGATCACGCGGGCGCGTGCATGCCCGCAAGCCGCTTCTTAAAGGGCAACGTACAGGTCAGGAAGCGGTTAATTGGGGGAAGGAGGAAGGGGCCGAACTTCTGAGGGACAGCGCCACGGCACCGTCTCCCTGAAAGTGGGCAAGGGTACCTATCAAAAACCACAGCCTTTGAGAAAAAATTGATAGGGATGAACTCTGACCCTTAACGGTACTTAAGGCCAGTCTCCTTTCCCCTACCGATTGGGGAAAGAAAAAGAAAATCTCCCACTCACATATTTCTGCGGGTGCCACTTCACCCCAGGCCAAAGCATATTTTCAAGTCCTATAATTGAAGTTCCCTGAAGAACTCAAGACCATTAGGTCTGGGAGTGTCCAAGAAGCGACCCCAGCAAGACTCGCTATGTCAGTGTACCAAGCCCTCCTGGGCTAATTCAGCTAACTTTTATCAGTGTTACCCCCTTCCGAATTCTTCGCAAAAGAAGTGGCAGAAGTCGAAACAGAGGGAAAGCGTCAAGGGAGAACTGGTCCCTACGGTGTTACCAATGCATCTACCCTTATTGCCAGTGGAACCCTCGTCCCGGTCACAAGTTGTCCCAACTTGTTGTAGAACTTGGAATCTAGTAGATTCACCTGCAGAGTTCCCCCTGCCACTATTCTATACCTGGAATATGCACTGATGATGAAGACGGCACTTGTGCTGTCCCAGACAGAATGTGGTTCACCTTCCTGAACCGCATGACTCCTGGTGCCACCCTGGTGGTTGATATACATGCCCCTACAGAGGCTTTTCCAGATAGAACCTACAGCTGGTTTGTACCATAATCCAGAGCAAGGCGTACTGGCCAAAAGCTCCAAGATATTTATGGGCAGTATACTCTCCTGTGGAGACCAAGTCCACTGAACTGTAGCCACCCTCGAACCAAATGGAGAAACTGGCATCAGTGGTTATTATTTTCCAATACCTGAAAGGAAGAATTCAACCTTTCTAGATTCCGATCCATCAACCACCAATCTTTAGCTGTACAACACCCCGGGAACAGAGCCCTCCGGCAATCCAATGCCTGGATCTTCAAGTTCTAGATAGAGAAAATTATCCTCTACCAAGACCTGGAGTAGGACTGAATATAAGGAATGTGCTTCGACCTAGATACAGCTTTCTACTTCAAAATGTATCGAAGGAAAATCTGGACCAACTGCTACCTGAGCAAAGGTTATTGAGGTATACTGAGATTGACACCCCCTGCGTCTTTAGCAAGTCCAGCACCGGAGCTAATAGCTTTGTGAATGTCAGAAGTTGTGGCCAGCCCGAAGGATGCTAGCATGCATGTTATGAACACCATAACATGTGCCCCCTAGTATGAATAGGCTCTTATTGTGTTGGTGCACTTTTTTTCCAGTATTGTCAGGGGACTTTGGGAAAAGATCAGGGGTCTAAACGGATCCCTGATGTTTCACTTCTGACGTTGACAAAGAGATTGAGGGCACAAAGGCCTCTATCTCCTTTTCTTCTTCAGCCGTGCAGACTGTAATGAACACAGAAATACTTGGTATAGAGCACTGTGTATTCATTTACAAACAGGAGACATAGCAAGACATGACTGATGTTTACTAGGTCTTCCATTATGAATGAAGACAGCATTTGTAGAGCATTCCTGTGTTCATTCATGGGGTAAGTAAAAATAAAAGCATGTTTGACAAGGGGCATTACCTATGAATAGCTGTATTTATGGTGCTGACTAAAGTTTAGTCTAAACAAGTGGTAAACAAAAGTAGAACTCAACAAGGGAAAATTATTAATGAAGTTACCAAATATGTCTCTTTAAGAGAGGTGCTCTGTAAAGCCCCTTACCAGTAAGTCTAAGTTTTTGTGATGTATGCCTTAATGTATAAAGGCATAGATTCATGATAGAGGATAACTGTCCTTCACTAAATACATCTTTTCTTCTTGAACCCAGGAACAGTAATGGTCACAATTCAGTTGTTGGTCACTGTCCTTTGACAATGATCACTTGACAAAGTGTTGTATAAAAACTTATTATGATAAGATTATCCTCCCTCTACCCTTAACTGTCAAATGACAGTTGCTGCACTGTGCCAAAATATCCCTAGCCAGCAAAGAAAATAAATACAAATTAGAAATAAAATATTATCTCCTTCTTAAGAAGCAATTTTATTTTAGGAGTCAATATAAATGTAATTTGTTTTCTGGTACTAATGATGAAGTAGGTGCATGTGATCCCATGTGATGACATTAATAGGATATTCTTCTCTTACAAGCAATCAGAATTTAATAAAGGATTAGATCATTAGCACTGACATTCCTGGTGTCACCTTGGCAAATTAGGCAAATGATCCTATGTGCATGTGTCAGTTGGGTAAACTGTGAGAAAGGTGGCAACGCTTGACAGCCCAGAAACAGGATATTATTACTTGTTTAGAAAAGCTTTCTCTTTTTGTACTATCATGTGGTGTTCATCACCCTATTTCTGGCTTTTTCATAGCAATGTTATACATAGGTGTCAAAATGGGCCATCTCGCACAATTCCTGAAGCCCACACTGAGTACTCTGATAACAAATGCCTCCAAGCATAGAGGGGCTTGGAAATGCATTCACTGTGAACCACGCAATGCTTAAAGAGGAACTGAAAAAAGCTAAGATTTTCAGTGTTTTAGGGAAAATCTAGAAATATTTAGTATGTCCAAACAGTCCCCTGAAAATATACCTTTTGTCCAGAATTCCTCTTGAAATATAGCAAAGTACTTCTTGTAAGTGAGTTTGCCTAGGCACTCCTATACCTACAGCCTGTAAATTAGCAGTGTGCGATCTAGGACTTCTGATGGTCTCTGGACATTTGGAGTGAGATTTGATGTCTGACTGTGATGCTCACTGCCTCTTCCAAGATTGCCACTTCCACAAAGAGACATAGTGCACAACATAATCGGTGATCGGGAAAAGATCAGCTGCTTTAAGTGGTTGTAAAGTCTTAAGGTTTTTCAGCTTCATGCATTCTATGCATGAAAGTGAAAAACCTTCTGTGCTGCAGCTCCCTCCCCTTTTTTCTTACCTGAGACCGATTCGATCCGATCCAGCGATGTGCATGAGCACTGCGGCTCTAGCCGCTGACGCTCTCCTCATTGGACACGTTGATAGTAACAGGAGCCATTGGCTCACGCTGCTGTCACTCAAAAGCTGTGATGTGGGGAGCAGGGCCAAGTCCTGCTGTCTGTGTCAATGGACGCAGCAGCTTTCTGTGGGGGCACCAATGGAGAGGAGGGGCTTGGAGCATCGACGGGGGACCCCAGAAGAAGAGGATCGAGGCTGCTCTGTGCAAAAGCATTGCACAGAGCTGGTAAGTATGGGCATTTTTGTTAAAAACAAATCAAGGGTTTACAAAGACTTTAAAGACCACAGACAATACTAGTGTGGGCCTTTGAGGGCCTTCCAATTCCTCTTTGAATGTATGCTCATGGCTCTGACTTTCAGCGTTAATGCAGCAGCTGCTGTCCTTATTGTCCATAGTGAATTCCATGAGCAGTAGGGAAGAGCGAATGTGTCTGGGTTTAGTTACCATAAAAATACTGTACAGCAGGGAGAGGGTCTACCTTTTCATGCAACTTTGAGGGCAGCATGGGAAAAGCACCAATCCTTTCAATTACATGGTTGAGAAATTCCTTTAAAAGGTACGATTCTCATGACAATGTCAGTAACACTATATTCTGGAATCACATATTTTGCATGGGTGATTGTTTTTTTTAATTTTTTATCCAGCGATGAATGGCTTGCATTGAATGGTAGAGGTCAGGGCTAAACCAGATCTAAAATCTATAGGAAAGTTTTTTCGTACAAAAAAATTAGAGTTAGAACCCCGACGTCATACAAATTGGCCAGTGATGCCCTCCACCCTCATGAGCGCAAAGCAGTCACTTTATTTACTGTGCTGCTCGTGCGCCATTTTCCTCCTCCTATTCAAGGGCACAGAATAGTCACTTGCCTTTTTAGTGCTGCTCATGTGCCCTTCTTCTGCTTTTTTGCTCATCTGACGTATGCCCACCAACTGGTTATGAGAAATCGGCAGAATTTTTTTTTTTTTTTACAGCACACACTAATTTTGGTAGCATAATTATTAATGTGGAATGTATGTTTCTTACTAAAGAACATGATTTTTTATCAAGTTGTTATGGGTAAACTTCCCGTTAAGCAATCCAAAGTCTGTGGTAGAATCACCTGCTTTGTTGTTGAAAAAGAAAAAATATTTTATCTGTTTATGCAAGTCACTGTGTTTTTAGGCAGATACTAAACAACTTACTGCTTTGTGAATGCTCTATAAATAGTTATCATTTTGCATCTTGTTCTGTTAAGTAAAATTGACTATTTTCATTTATCTATCAGTAATGGCATGAAGGGTTTCTAAATTAAACAAAAAAAGACAGAAGACACTGCAGAGGATGCAGTAGGATAGTTTTTATCAAGGATACTAGGCCTAACTAGTATATGCTTAACTTTTTTTTTATCTATGGGGATAGGGTTGCATTAAACGGGAGTATTATCATATGAGGTGGTTTATGAGCTCACTGACAGCTGAAGTCACAATAATGTTGGGATCCACCCAGATGCCTGAACAGCAGCTGGCTCAGCCGCTCAGATGCCCCGCCCCAGTGAGCACTGGAGCGGCAGAGCACAGAGTGGTGACTGATGGCGAACCCGAGAACTGAGCAGTCAGCTCAGTTAGTCGGCGGGGAACAGCTGCAGCCATCTACGTGAGTATGTGTGTTTTGTTTTTTTGGGTTTCTGTACTTCCCTTTTATTGTAGATCTAGACTCAATCAATAAAATTTCATATAAGCTTTTATATGCTATTGTAAATTCAAAAGTATTTTTTAATCTTTTTAAATCTTTATTAAAATAAATAAAATAAAAATAGAAAACAGCGCTAAACCATCCACTTACAATAAAACTCCAAAAAATACAAAGTAGCACATATAACCATATTCTTTCCAAAGATTATGCAAGTCCATATATTCACACATGAACTAGACAAATAAATCCAAAGAGCAAAATGCAATGTGCAAAAACATATATTAAAAATATTCTAAGAATTAGGCAAATTCATATAGTTACACTTAAATTATGCAAATCCATATATCCATAGTGAGAAATAAGACGAAAAACATGCGAAGGTATGTGATTCACTTATATAGAAAAGGCCTTCCAACATGTGAAAACAAAGTAGAAAGTCCAAAGGATGCAAGGGTGCAACTGAAATTGGTTAATGAGCTCCACCACCAAACACCAACAATTAGCATACACCTCATACCAGATGATGTGGACCAAAAATTATATTGGACATAAGTGCATGTGGTAACCAATGGAAAAACGGCATCAGAGGCAAGCAATGGCTACTCGATAATGACTTTAAATTGAAGTAAGGAATAAAAGAACAAACAAACATAGTGAAACCCATTTAAAACTATGTTCTTTTATTTAAAAGTTATAATTACCTTAAAATGCCTTGTATTCATGCAAAAACAAAATAGATCCCATCAGGTCATGGAAAAGCAAAGCCGCAAGTGACGGCACAACGTGCGTGATGTCATCTGTACCAGGCCTATCCGGACATGTCTCATCATCCGTGATGTCCTCTTAGGGGCAGGCTGAACCTGCCACAAGTTACTGATGATCCAAAGGTCCTTATTCAGGCACTTTCTGCTATAGAGTGACAACTAGAGATGCACCGAAATTTCAGTGACCACAACATATCGGATGAAAAATGTGACAATAATGTAATGATAATGCACGTGATTTTGCCTCAATTTTGCTGCAATTTTACCATGATTTTACTGTGCTTATGGTGTGTTTTTCATAGGTCATGAGACTCAAAAACTGCATCAAAAACGTAACACAGGTGCGTTCTTGCTGCGTTTTCAATCCAATGGGGAGATGTGTTTTTGGTGTGTTTTTTTTTAACTGACCAAAAATGTAGCAAGCAAGATTTTTAACACCACAACAGAAGCACAAGGGACCAGTGTGAAGACATACATAGAATTTTAAAAAATGCATTTTTCTTGAGCTTTTCTTGCGCTAAAGGTGCCAATATTGGCCAACAATAAATTCACATTCATTTACATTCATTATATTAATCCGTTCCAGACCGCCCACCGCACATATACTGTGGCAGTACCTGTACGTTGTCCACGATTCCAGGTCTGGGGCGCACCCGCCGCCAGCGACCCGTGATCGTTCTCGGGAATGACAGAACAGCGGTCTGCCTATGTAAACAAGGCAGTGTGTCGTTCTGTCACAGACAAAGAGAGAGATCTGTGATTCCTAGTAATCAGGAACACAGATCTCCGTCTTTGTCCAGTGTCAGCACCCCCCACACAGTCAGTAAACACACCCGGGGAACACATTTAACCCTTTGATTGCCCCTGATGTTAACCCCTTCCCTGCCAGTGTCATCTACACAGTGATCAATGCATTATTTTAGCACTGATCACTGTATTGGTGTCACTGGTCCCCAAAAAGTGTTCAATTTGTCCACCGCAATGTCGTAGTCCCGCTAAAAATCACTGATCGCTGCCATTACTAGTAAAAAAAAAAAAAAGTCCCTAAATCTATCCCATAGTTTATAGATGCGATAACTTTGGCGCAAACCAATCAATATGCACTAACTGGGATTTTTTTTTACCAAAAATATGTAGCAGAATACAATTTGGCCTAAACTGATGAAGAAATTTGATTTTTATTGGATATGTGTTATAGCAGAAAGTAGAAAATATTGTGGTTTTTTTTGCAAAATTGTTGCTCTTTTTTTATAGCGCAAAAAAATAAAAACCGCAGAGGTGATCAAATACCACCAAAAGAAAGCTCTATTAGTGGGGAAAAAAAAAGGACATAAATTTTGTTTGGGTACAACGTCGCACGACCGCGCAATTGTCAGTTAAAGTAGTGCAGTGCCGTATCACAAAAAATGGCCTGGTCATTAAGGGGGTAAATCCTTCTAAAGTGGTTAATTAAAAAGTTGAATAAAATACAATAATGTATAAAATATATATGTATTTTTTTTAAACTGTTGTTTTAGGTTTCGGGACCAAAATTTTCGTTGGTGCATCTCTAGTGACAACACAACCCTGTCACGTATGCATTTGGTGGAGACTATAAGCAGTTGTGCCAGTGCTTATTGCACAGGCATGTTTCATTGCTGTTATGAGAAAATCCAAAAATGTATTAATACACCATGCTTTAACAAACGAAATGATATCCATATACGGTTTACATTTACTTAAATCCTTAATGCATTTCATTTAGGGCGGTTTTGGCAACAGAACTTTGTTGCCTTTTCATACAAAATACACATTTTTGTGAAATGGAAGCTTACAGCAGGGAAAGCTAGCTATACTAGCAATCAAAGCGTTATTAGCAACAAGTGTTGACATGGTGGCTCTCAATCAGTGCTTGTTTCATGGTCACTCAGCCATCTGGGAGGCTCTGAATAGTGCACTTATGCTAATTCATACCAGTCACACCATGCTGATTAAAGCAATTTACTTCTTCAATATGGAAATGTAATAGTCACAGATGAGCAGGGACTGTGCAATGGAAGAGACTTGAGTGTTTCCACAATGTATATTGTGTGCAAATCATTGTATTGTGTATGAATGTATGTAATATCTATGAGACAGATCCTGCTCTTACTGTAAAATCAATAATTCATTTTGTTTAATGTTTAGTTTGCGTCTCTTTTCAAACTGTGCCCATAAAAAAAAATATATCTGTTGTGAACTAAATCAAGGCAAGTTCTACTCTTATAATTACTTGTTGCAAAGGTGTGTTTAATATTATGATGCATAAAGCAAAGCTCCCAACTGTCCCAGATTTGGAGGGACTGTCCCTTTTTCTCTCTTTCCCCCCTCATTTGTCCCTCATTTTGGTCTGATCTATATAGTTGTATATAAAATGCACTTTTTATCTTTCAAAAATTGTTTCCCAGTGCTAAACCTTTCATCTAAATTGCTGCATTTGTAAATTTAAAAAGCCAATATAAAGGAATAGTAGTGGTAAAAAAAAAAAAAAGCACTTGCGGGTTATAATTAACCTTTTTTTTTTTTTGTTCATTCTTCTTTAAAGGGGTGTGGCAGGGGGCGTGTCCTATTCCTACATACATTTGCTAGTAGGCGTCCCTCATTCCCATCTCAAAATGTTGGGAGGTATGCATAAAGTACATTACTACTGTACCACTATGGCATAAAATCATGGGAATGTAAATTGATGGATTTCCTGGAATATTTTATAGCTTGACTTTTTTTTGGGGGGGAGATAAAGCATTCTGTCTGTCATTATAGTTTGAAACGGCATGCTTTCTCATTCAGACATGAATGAGACATTCACTCGTATATGAATCTCAAGACAAGTGGGGGTGAAATGGTTTCCTAAATTAACCAACAAGATTATAGAGACAAGAATGATAGTTGAAGTTATAATGGCTTCTATGCAGACATCCCAACCTGCAAAAACTCATTTCAGGGAGGTGGGTGTAGCTTAAGCTGTGCTATATATTGGGTGTGGCTTAAATTGGGTGTGGTTTAATAATGTTTGAGATGACTTGCAAAATGCAGTAATGTTAAATAGGGAATATACAGTGCGGAGTGTATGGAAGTGGGTAGTATGTGCATGTGAGGAGTGTGTATTGCACAGCGGGGAGTAGTATGTGCAGGATGGTGTCAGTAGGGCAGTGGACGGTGTCAGTAGTTCTTTATTTTTATTATTATTTTTTTACAATTGTATTTTTTAAATTATTTTTTACAATTTTACTTTTTTATTTTTTGTTCTTCACAATGATTAGGATTGGGGGTGGGGGGTAGTGGACAGTGTGTCAGTAGTTTTTGGTTTTTATTATTTTCTCTATTTTTTACAATTTTGTTGTTTATTATGTACTTTAAATATATTTTTTTTAATATTTTTTTCACAGTGCTTCTGGGGAAGGGGTGGAGAGTATGTGGCGGAGTTGGTGTCAGTAGCTTTTATTTTTTACATATTGTTTTTTTACAATTTAATTTATTTTTGTAATACACAATACTTTTTGGGGGAGGGGGTTGGGGCAGTGGACAGTGTTGGTAGGGCAGGGGGTTGGTGTCAGTAGTTTTTTTATTTTATATATTTTTTTATAATCACATTTTTTTATCATTTTTTTTTTAAATCAACCCTGTTGGGGGGGGGGGGCTTTCGTGAAATATCAGGGATCTAAAGAGACCCCTGACATGTCCTCCTTGAGACAGGAAAAGGGACTGAGGACATTGAGTCCCCAGTCCCTTTCTCAGCATTGAATATGAATGGACAGAAGACAGAGACTCCTGTCCATTCATAAACTGAGCAGAGTAAACACAGAGGTTACTCTGCTCAGTTTTCACAGGACACAGGAGCGATCTCGCTCACTGTGTCCAATTCAGAAAAGGCAGAGGCCGGTAAATGACCAATCCCTTCCTCCGCTTGCCATCCTGACAGATCCCCACAACTGGCGGGAGAGGAGAGGAGGGAAGCCGGCTGCGGGGGACGAGGGGGGGGTAGAGGAGGAGGACAGGGAGCCGGAGAAGAAGGGGGGGTGAAGGACATGGAGGGGAGATGGAGGAGGAGGATACAGGGAACAGTCTCCCTGTATAACTTTTTAATCGTCAGCCGCGGGAGGGAGAGAAGGAGATGCGGCTGTCAGCTATACAGGGAGATTGTTGTTCACAGCTGTCCCTCCTGCACCGATCATCCCCGACTGTAAACCAGGGGACCTTCCAGGATCAGCCCCGCAGCCCGGATATTGACTAGCACTTGCGGGTGTCCGGAAGCCACCCCCGAAATGCGAGAGGCTCTCGCACTCCGCGGGAGACTTGGGATGTCTGTGCTATGGTTTACACCTAGAGTTGACAACTATATTTGTTTTTATAGTGAGGGGGCTGTTCTGCTTGTATATTTTCAGCTACTTTGCAGTAAAGCAAGGAAACAGAAACCCTGTAGTATATTAATGTGCTTTTACTGAATAAAAATGCTGCATATTCAGACTACTTACAATTGTAAGAAAATAATACAAGACATACTGGGTTTGATTTACTGAAACCTGAGAGTGCAAAATCTGGTGCAGCTGTGCATGGTCGCCAATCAACTTCCAACTTTAGCTTGTTCAATTAAGCTTTGACAAAAAAAACCTGGAAGCTGATTGGTTTCTATGCAGAGCTGCACCAGATTTTGCACTCTACAGTTTTAGCAAGTCAACCCCACAGAGTACTACAAATACATACAACACAGCTGCACACGATATCTAACCTTTCTTGTAAATGAGCATTGGAAATGGTCTCTATGCTGTAGGCTGCATTCACATAGTTGCCAACACTGTAAAAAAAAATTTCAGGACACTTTTTTGGCTGTAGGCGGAGTCAGCCTATAATTAGAGGGCGGGGCATGTGGCAGTAGGCGTGGCATAGAAAAATGCGGCGCGCGAAGCGTGCCACGGAAAAAAAATGGGTGTGGTTTACGTGAAATAGTGGGCGGGGCTAAAATGGGGTGTGGTTAGAGTCTGAGATGAATGAGGGATGGAGAGGGAAAGGGGGAAAGGGGGGGAGAGGGATGGAGGGACAGCAGACCCAGATCCTACACCACAATAGCAATGTGTATTCCAGAGTTTAACCATCAGCAGATAAAGATACTCCAAACACCTGGTGTTAGCGCTTCAATCATCCCGGCACCATGATTGTTATGGTGTCAGGATGATTGAAGTGCATTATTTCTATTATTATATTGTAATATAAAATGAAATCATTCAACTCACCATAATGCAGAATCAGTGGGACCACTGAGCGTGTCACCTGCTACGTTGCCTGCCACCAGATGCCATATCAGGTTCCCCCAGCAGAGTCTGTCCTTACATCAGGTGCCCCCAGCAGAGTCTGTCCTTGCATTAGGTGCCCCAGCAGAGTGCCTCCTTCCATCAGGCATTCCCAGTACAGTACCTCTTACGTGAGGTGTCCCCAGCGGAGTGTTGGCTGCAGTCTAGCTACATCTCCTCAAGAGTGGTGACAAGGGGAGAGAGGTGTGTGGGTGGAGGCATGGTGACTTGGGGTGTTACAGGCTGACTTGGGGAAGGGTGGAGACAGGGTGGTGATTTGGGGGTGCAGGCATGATGGTGACCTGGGGGGTGCAGGCATGGTGGTGACTAGGCCGGAGGGGGTGCAGGCATGGTGTTGACTAGGCCGGAGGGGGTGCAGGCATGGGGGGAGGGGGATGCAGGCATGGTGTTGTCATGGGGGAGGCGGGTGCAGGTATGGTGGTGATATGGGGTGCAGGTATAGTGGCGACATGGGGGGAACAGGTATGGTGATGACATGGGGGGGGGGGCAGGTATGGTGGTGATATGGGGGAGGGGGCCAGGGCTAGACTGGGACAAAAATGTGGCCCTGAACTTCATCCAGACCGGCCCAGGGCACAACACATCAGGGTACTGTACATCAGGCCACAACAGGGCACAAGGCACATCAGGATACAAGGCACATCAGTGCACAGCATATCAGGGTACAGCACACCCGGCCACATCAGGGTACAAGGTACAGCACATCAGGGTACAGAGCCCAGCACATCAGCGTATAGGACACAGCACATCAGGGCACATGACATTGAGGCACAGGACATTGGGGCACCGGGCCACAAGGCACATCAGGTCATGGGGCACATCAGGGCATAGGAGATCGGGGCACAGCACATCAGGGCATGGAGCACATAGACATCAGGACATATAGCACATCAGGACACGGGGCACATCAGGGCACATGGCACATTATGGGGCACATCAGGGCACATGGAACATTAGGGCACATGGCACATTATGGGGCACATCAGGGCACGGGGCACATCAGGGCACATGGCACATCAGGGCACGGGGCACATAGCACATCAGGGCACGGGGCACATCAGGGCACATTATGGAAAAATCAGGGAACATGGCACATTATGGGGCACATCAAGGCACATGGCACATCAGGGCACGGGGCACATCAGGGCACATTATGGGGCACATCAGGGCACATAGCACATCAGGGCACGGGACACATCAGGGCACATTATGGAAAAATCAGGGCACATGGCACATTATAGGGCACATCAGGGCACATTATGGCACATCAGGGCACATGGCACATTATGGAGCACATCAGGGTACATTATGGGGCACAGGGCACATCAGGGCATATAGCACATCAGGGCACATAGCACATCAGGGCACATAGCACGTCAGGGCATGGGGCACGTCAGGGCACATGGCACATTATGGGGCACATCAAAGCACATTATGGGGCACATAGCACATCAGGGCATGGGGCACGTCAGGGCACATAGCACATCAGGGCACATTATGGCACATAGCACATTATGGGGCACATGGCACATTAGGGCATGGGGCACCTCAGGGGGCACATTATAGGGCACATTACCAACTAGCCAGTATGCAGAGTAGCGCAGGAAGCGTGTCTGTAGTAAGTTCTCTCATGTCACAGTGACTCACGTCATAGACGAGACACTGTCACACACGGGGCAGAGCGGAGGGAGGATTTTCTTGTGTTCAGTGAAGAGGGGGGAGGGGTCGCCAATCCCTGTAGCCAATAGGCTTCAGTGTACAATAGAATTTTCTATTTGTACACTGAAGAGAGAAGCCGATTGGCTGCCTCTCTCCCCTGCACTGAACACAAGGGGAAACAACTCATTGACTGACACGTGGGGCGACGGCGGGCATTTTTGTGGAGCCGTTGCCGTTTTTCTCCAAAAGTACGCACGATTTTCTCGAGACAAACCCAAAAATTCGGGAAAACACTCGGGACAAGATTAAATCGGGATGAGGGTCCCAAAATCGGGGTTGTCCCGGGAAAATTGGGACTGTTGGCAACTATGCATTCACACCTGGGCATTTCAAAGGCACGTGTTTTTACTGCAATTTTTGCAGCGTTTTTTTGCCACAATTTTGTATAGGTCACCATTGTATAAAGCAGAAAAAAGCCTGTAATTAAGGCATTTTTCAGGCGTTTTGCTTCAGGTGACAAAACGCACAAATGTGAACAGGTGCCATTGAAATTAATGGAATTTTGCTTTTTGGGCGTTTTTTCAGGGGTTTTTTGGGCGTTTTATGAGCTGAAAACGTTCAGGTGTGAATGTAGCCTATGGGATATACAAAAAAGTCGCTTTAAAATAGACAAGAAAAATAAGCTTTGGGTTATGAACATAGTACATTACGAAGACATTATTATCCCTGAGAGGTAGCTTTCAGGATTATCGCCCTGTATATCAAAATAAGTCAATGAGGGCAGGAAGATCCTGAGGTGGAGACCTTACTGAAACATAATCACTGTGAATAGGCCCTCAAAAATAAAGAGGGTTCTAGTCCAGTGACCACATCTCTCTAAATATCTTCCCCCCACACCCATGCTTCTCAAGTATAGACCTCAGTTCACTCTAAATCAAAGTAGATACTCAGGAAGCTGAATTAGTCTAGCCCACCGGTTCCTGATCATCTACTGTGGAATCTGAGTCCGTCCACAGGTGCCAAACCTTGTCATATTTCTTGGGACATCCTCAGGATAAATCATGTTCTAATATTTAACAAATTGCTAGAATTTATGGTTTGGTATTAGAATTTTACACCAATAATAAAGGGCCATGGCCATTTTGAACCAATAATTTGTTTGTGTGGGTTATCTTATTTAACCACTTAAAGACCAGCCTCGTTTTGGATTTTAGGTGTTTACATGTTTATAACAGGTTTTTTTGCTAGAAAATTACTTAGAACCCCCAAACATTATATATTGTTTTTTTTCTAACACCCTAGAGAATAAAATCGCAGTCAATGCAATACTTTTTTTTGCACCGCATTTGCGCAGCGGTCTTATAAGTGCACTTTTTTTGGAAAAAAATCACTTTTTTGAATAAAAAAATAAGACAACAGTAAAGTTAGCAGCATAAGGATTAAAAAATAGTCACTGTTGATTGAGAGAGTGAAGTTCCACTTTAACAGGTAGCTTTATGTAGCCTGCATTTTTTTACGGACATATTTCCAAAAACAAAATGCATCACTTCTACCACCTGCCATCTCCTCCATATTTTTGGGGACTTTAAGTGTTATTAAACCCACAACAGTAAAATCAGTCTGTATATGCAGTAAAGCATGCTTGTTATACTCACTGTGCAACCTAAGGGGTTAATCCTATGCATTATATAAAAAAAGCTGTTTGATCCTGTCTTCTCTGTTCCTCCCCTTTCTCCACAGTTCCCAATCTATCTGCTGAGAGAACAGAGGCTAGGGGACAGGCTGCACATGGTCAGTTTGGTGTGTATTGCTAGAGAGGTTTTTTTTTTTTTCTTGGGAGGGTGCAGGTGGTCAGCATCGAGACAATCAGCACTGTCCAGACAGAGGGTCAGGGGGCCTGCAGCCTGATAGGACAGTCAAAGCAAAATGAAAACTCCTCCTACATGCTTTAACCAGACACTGATAGATGTCCCAAGACTGCTATATACTGCTGATGAGAAAAGTTATTTAGCAGTTTATATTTACTAAAACTATTGCATTTCCATATTCTGTGTATTGTGGGAGACCAGATCTAGTGAATGCAGGGTCCTGAGTTTAGTAACACTTTAAGCATGACTAAAGCCAGGTACACATGGGCCAAATGTCAGGAGACATCGGGCGGTTAAAAAAAAAAAAAAAGGCCAACATTTGGCCTGTGTGTATGTTGGTCTGCCCGGCAGAAGCCGGCCATCCGGCTGTCTTCTATTAAACATGAATGCTGGAAAACCAGCAGCTGACTGACTCCCGATCAGCGCTGTCAGCCAATGGCAGAAAGCGCTGATCTGGGTGTTCTAGTGGGGGGCCATCCCGTCAGAACACAACAGCTCAGTGGGGGAGATCACTGTACTAATGTTGGATCATTAGTACAGCGTCTTCGACCCTGCTGGGTTGTATGAAAAAAACCTTGTAGTGTGTACCCGGCAGTAAACTTTCTCTGCAGACTTTTACTATGATAAGGCTTACCTATAGGTATTGAAAATATCTCCTAAACCTGTGCAGTTTAGGAAATATTTCCAGTGCATGCAGAGAGGGGCATCACTGGCGCATGCGCTCTGAAGGATTGGTCCACATGTGCCGTTTCTTCCAAGCTGGTGCCGTGAACGGTGGCTCCCATGGGCATGCACGGGAGTGGCCTCATCGCTGCTCCGGCCAATCACGGCGCCGGAGCCCGCAAACCCGGAATCAGCTCCGGGAAAGATGTCGGCCGTGACAGGACTGCTGCAACAGCTTGGTTTTAAGATAAGTATTTCATAATGAGCGATGCATACTAGCTCATTATGCCTTTGTCTTGCAGGGTCTTTTTTACATTTTTTTTATGCGGAGGTTTACAACCTCTTTAACTACTTGCCGAACGCTGCACGGCAATGTATGTTGGCAGAATGGCACGGCTGTGCAAACGGGCGTACCCGTACATCCCTATGTCAACGCAGGCTAACGGGCGCACGCACGGCACTGCAGGAGCGTGCCTGTGGACTCGATGTCCGACGGTGGCCTGCGGACGTGACACAGAGAGGCTGAACGGGGAGATGCCTATGTAAACGAGGCATTTCCATGTTCTGCCTAGTGACATGACAGGGATCTACTGCTCCCTGTCATCGTGAGCAGTGATCTCTCACATGTTCTAGTGAGCCCATCCCCCCTACAGTTAGAACACAGTGAGGGAACACACTTAACCCCTTGATCGCCACCTAGTGTTTAACCCATTCCCTGTCAGTGAAATTTATACAGTAATCAGTGGCTATTTTTAGCTCTGATCGCTGTATAAATGTCAATGGTCCCAAAATAGTGTCAAAAGTGTCCGATCTGAATATCGTAGTCACAATAAAAATCGCATAGTAAAGGGATGGTGAACCCGCGCAGTGGAAGTAAAGGCTTAGTTGGTGAAGTTTGGAACTGCTGCCTCCCAACAAGCAGTCACCCTAAATGGTGACAGCTGAGATATATTGAGAATGATAGAAGGGTTTGGCGCTGTTCCTATTTAGTTTCCTACCTTCATATAGGTTACTAGATACAAATTAAAATAGATTCCTAGGTGCACTGTGCATATGTCAAATATTAAATACAAATTAAAAATATAAATTCCCAAATATACCGTGCATATGTCAATTAAATATTCTGCTGCAATATTGTACAATCATAGGTGATACATAGACATTAGATACGTAACTTAAATATGTGGTGTTACTAAAGGGGGAGAGGGGGGGAGGGGGGGGGAGGGGGAAGGGGGGTGAAATGGGGAGGGGGGGAGGGGGTGTAGGAGATCTGCTCCTGAGGAAAAATTGGCAGTAACAAGATAAAGTGCAAATGTGCTGGTGAAATTCAAAAAACAACAATAACAAGATAAAGTGCAAACGTGCTTCAAAAAAATTCTTTAGTATGTCTCTTGTGCAATTTCTTGTGCTGTGGTAATAATCCTTCACTTATAATATCTCTTTGCTCTGAAAGTGCAGCCACTCACCAGATCACTTCACCCCTGCAGGGGTAGTAGGCAGTTACAGTTTTTGCGCCACTGTACAGCGATCGCTGGCGGGCTCAGGATCGTGGTATATCATATGTAAAGAGAGAGGGAGTGCCCATAGCGTAAAATTGCTTTTAAAAGATTTTATTACACAAAATGGAAGGGTACTCACACTTTTACAGTAAAAATCAAGCGAAATGGTAAAAAACGTCAAAACCGTCACAAATGTCCTTCAGCGCTGATACAGGAGGTGATGTTTGGGAAGCACAGATTAGGCCACGCCCTACGCGTTTCGTCGTTAGGACGTCTACGGGAGCGTGACCTGTATTGTGTCTTCCCATCCTTATATAGTGTGCGGTGTCCCCTTGTTAAATTTTCAATTGGCATCCATTTTCCCTGTGATTCCGCGGACCGGAAGTTCGTCCGCGGCCATTTTGTTTATATTTTGCAGACCGAAGTCCGACTTCCTGTGTAAATAACAGTGGGACTAGTGGTGGCCATTTTGCCTGAGATTTTTGCAGACAGTAGTTCAAGTCACCTGTCTCTGTATGTCTATGTTGCATAATCCGGCGGCCATTTTGCCTGTGTTTTTGTGGACAATGGAGACCGTAAACAGTTCTCCCTATTGATGTCAAATGCAGATATATGATGTTAAATCAATCGCACACTATAAAAAGGTTATTGCACATTAATCGGCTTGCTTTGTATGACGCTAAAAATCTAAATTATTTATGCTAAATCCAAAATAATTTAAAACCCATAAAAAATACATAGAAAAGCATGAAGAATACGTAAATATCAAAAATGAAAATTAAAGATTAAAAATTAAGGAGCACATAGAGGATCATGAGGAATACTTAAAAACGGAATGAGAGCTTACTAAATACATGTCATTCTTAAATTAAAATAAATTGGAAAATAGATTAATTAAATAAATAAACTATTTTAAAACTTTCAATATTAAATTCATATGTTATGTGACATTTTTTATATATCTGAAGAGAGGGGGAACATATTTTTATTTCTAAGGGGGCTTGTTGTATATATTAACTTTTAGAATGTCCACATTTATACATTATATATCCTCATTTGTTTACTATCTGAAAGTAATTAATTCTGTAGTGCGTACGTGAGAAAGGTATCTTAGATTTTTTTGGTTAGTGTTTCTTTCTGTGTCCACTCTGGATCTATGTCCCATAAATGGACTATATGAAAAAGATATATGTAAAAAATATCAAAAATATATATAAAATATATATAGTGGTATAAAATAGCATTCCAAATCTATGTGTAATTAAAATAAATAAGATATTTCAAGTGTATCATTAAGAAAAAGGAAGGAGGAATGAAAAAGGAATGAAAAAGGACGGGAGGAGGGGTATTTTGAAATCTGTATTATACTATTCGTGCGTGTGTATATATATGTACTGGAGGGTGTACTGGACCTATTGATTATTTTTCATGTTTATATCCTATTTCGGTACTTTCTGCTCATTTATAAGGAAAAAGGAAAAAGGGTAGTTAGGTGTCAAAGTGTTTGTGAGTCAAAAGTGTAGGTGCTCTATGTCTCCCATATTGATGTTAATATTAGTAATTTGTTAGGAAGCAGTTAAGGTCAAGGTCAATGTTCATGCCCATAGGCTGCAGGGTAATCTAATAAGAATATCCACTTGGTTTCGTTTTGTGAGACCTTAGTTTTTTATTTTCGCCTCTCCAGTGGCCCTTGATTTTATCTATTGTGTAAAAGGTCATCTGCGCCGGGTCTCTATTGTGGTAATCTCTGGACTTCGGTCTGCAAAATATAAACAAAATGGCCGCGGACGAACTTCCGGTCCGCGGAATCACAGGGAAAATGGATGCCAATTGAGAATTTAACAAGGGGACACCGCACACTATATAAGGATGGGAAGACACAATACAGGTCACGCTCCCGTAGACGTCCTAACGACGAAACGCGTAGGGCGTGGCCTAATCTGTGCTTCCCAAACATCACCTCCTGTATCAGCGCTGAAGGACATTTGTGACGGTTTTTGACGTTTTTTTACCATTTCGCTTGATTTTTACTGTAAAAAGTGTGAGTACCCTTCCATTTTGTGTAATAAAATCTTTTAAAAGCAATTTTACGCTATGGGCACTCCCTCTCTCTTTACATATGATATACCACGATCCTGAGCCGCCAGCGATCGCTGTACAGTGGCGCAAAAACTGTAACTGCCTACTACCCCCGCAGGGGTGAAGTGATCTGGTGAGTGGCTGCACTTTCAGAGCAAAGAGATATTATAAGTGAAGGATTATTACCACAGCACAAGAAATTGCACAAGAGACATACTAAAGAATTTTTTTGAAGCACGTTTGCACTTTATCTTGTTATTGTTGTTATTTTGAATTTCACCAGCACATTTGCACTTTATCTTGTTACTGCCAATTTTTCCTCAGGAGCAGATCTCCTACACCCCCTCCCCCCCTCCCCATTTCATCCCCCTCCCCCCCCCTCCCCCCCCTCCCCCCCTCTCCCCCTTTAGTAACACCACATATTTAAGTTACGTATCAAATGTCTATGTATCACCTATGATTGTACAATATTGCAGCAGAATATTTAATTGACATATGCACGGTATATTTGGGAATTTATATTTTTAATTTGTATTTAATATTTGACATATGCACAGTGCACCTAGGAATCTATTTTAATTTGTATCTAGTAACCTATATGAAGGTAGGAAACTAAATAGGAACAGCGCCAAACCCTTCTATCATTCTCACAATAAAAAAATCGCAGATCGCTGCCATTACTATAAAAAAATAATAATACTAAAAATGCCATAAATCTATCCCCTATTTTGTAGACGCTATAATTTGCGCAAACCAATCAATATACACTTATTGTGATTTTTTTTTTTACCAAAAAATATGTAGAAGAATATATATCGGCCTAAACTGAGGAAGAAATTAGTTTTTTTTATATATTTTTTGGATATTTATTATAGCAAAAAGTAAAAAAATATAGTTTTTTTTTTTCAAAATTGTCAGTCTTTTTTTGTTAATAGCGCAAAAAATAAAAACTGCAGAGGTGATCAAATGCCTCCAAAAGAAAGCTCTATTTGAGGGAAAAAAGGACGTCAATTTTGTTTGGGTGCAACGTCGGTTAAAGCGATGCAGTGCCGTGTCGCTAAAAATGCTCTGGTCATTAAGGGGAAATTCTTGCAGGGCTGAAGTGGTTAAAAGACAACACATTTTAATTTACACAAAGGGGGTTATTTACAAAAGGCAAACCCACTTGGCACTACAAGTGCAAAGTGCACTTGAAATTGCACTGAAAGTGCATTCGCTGTAGATCCGAGGGGGACATGCAAGGAAAATAAAAAACAGCATTTTAGCACATGATTGGATGATAAAATCAGCAGAGCTTCCCCTCATTTCAGATCTACCCCTCAGATTTACAGAGATTTGCACTTCCAAGTGCACTTTCAAGTGCACTTTGCACTTGTAGTTTGCACTTGTAGTGCAAAGTGGATTTGCCTTTGGTAAATAACCCCAATATGTACAAGCTAAGCAGCTAGACTACCTAATTTACAAAGTTAGCTTTTTTGTTATTGATTTTTGTTTTTGTACTTTTTTTTTTACATGAAGGTAAAAAACCTTGTGTCTTTACAACCACTTTAACTACTAAGTGTTTGTTGGAAACCATTGCCTGAACTGCTCACTGGTATGTGTTCTCTTTAAAATATCATTAAAGGGTGTTTAAAATGATTTAGGGATCTTTGCATCCAAAAGTGATTCTTTAATTGTTGATGAAGATGAGTTAGTCCCTGACTTGTTATGTCTTAGGAATGACAAAATTTCCCTGCATTTTCCAAAAATTAATAAAAACTCCAGCTTGGAGAGTGGGATATCACCTTCCCCAGAATAGCCACAGCAAGGATTGCAAACTTGGGATCTCATGCCATTGATAACATATCTCTCTTATCTATAGCGATATAAGTAACTGCCAAGTGATGTAATATTCCAAAAACTGAAGTATAGTTTTGAAAGTAATTGCTACTGTGTATCACAGGTCGGTAGCATAAGAGGCCGAGACCCCATGATTTCTATATGTGCCTTTGCTGCCATGTGTTTTCCCCACATTCCAGGAGAATCCAGGCCATTAGCTGGTTTCTAAATACATTGTCATTTGATGATTGGGTCATTTATGAATGAAAATATGTCTATGTAGCATTGCCAGCACATCAGAAATACCCAAACTTCTAAATATATTGGACTGTCAATGAAATAAGATGTTAATGTCTATTATCCTTCTTGCAGAGGACTGGACGTGGCTCACATCATCCATGTGCGAGGATGTATACATGGAGTGGGACTTTGGTTAAGTGACAACTTCTGGGTAACGTTTGGCTTAGCTATTGGCCTGCTGGCTCCTCAGGTAACCAAAAGGACAATTTAGACTTATTTTTTCCTATCATAAATGCAATATATAATTCCAACCACTCTTTAACCACTTGACCTTCTCAAGGTTTACCCCCCTTCCTGACCAGCTTACTTTTTGCTATACGGCACTGCTGTACTTTAAATGACAATTGTGCGGTCGTGCAACGCTGTAGCCAAAGAAAATGTATGTCCTTTTTCCCATAAATAGAGCTTTCTTTTGGTGGTATTCGATCACCTCTGCATTTTTTATTTTTTGTGCTACAAACAAAAAAGACAGAGAATTTGGAAAAAACAATATTTTTTACTTTCTGCTATAAAACATATCCAATAAAAAAAAATTTAAAAATCTAATTTCTTTATACATTTTAGGCCAATATGTATCCTGCTACATATTTTTGGTAAAAAAAATCCCAATAAGCGTATATTGATTGGTTTGCAAAGTTATAGCGTCTACAAACTATGGGATTTTTTTTTTTTACTAGTAATGGCGGCTAACAGCAACATATAGCGGGACTGCAATAGTGCGATGGACATTCTGACACTAACTGACACTTTTGATATGTTTTTGGGAACCAGCCACACTAATTCAGTGCTAAAAAAATATGCGCTGTCACTGTGGGTGCTCCCCCCTCTCCTGCCTCGCTCCTGAGCTGTCGGTAGCGGCAGAGGCGAGCGGATCCTTCTCGGTCTGTGGTATGGAGCTGACTGAGGGGAATATGGCCCCAGCTCCATATCTATCTATCCAGCTCCATATCATATAAAACGTTACTTCCGCCCATAGCTCTTAAAGGGACTTTTTTTTTTTTTCAAACGATATTTTTTTTTTTTACTTTATTTTTTTTATTGCATTTTAGTATAAATATGAGATCTGAGGTCTTTTTGACCCCAGATCTCATATTTAAGAGGTCCTGTCATGCTTTTTTTCTATTACAAGGGATGGTTACATTCCTTGTAATATGAATAAAAGTGACACATTTTTTAAAAAAAGAACAGTGTAAAAATAAAAAGTAAAATAAATAAGAAAAATAAATAAAATGTTTTAATGCGCCCCGTCCTGCCAAGCTCGCTTGCAGAAGCGAACGCATACATGAGCAGCGCCTGCATATGAAAATGATGCTCAAACCACATATGTGAGGTATTGCCGTGATTGTTAGAGCGAGAGCAATAATTCTAGCCCTAGACCTCCTCTGTTTAGAATTTTTTAAACATCGCCTATGGAGATTTTTAAGGGGAAAAGTTTGTCGCCATTCTACAAGCGGGCGCAATTTTGAAGCGTGACATGTTGGGTATCAATTTACTCAGCGTAACATTATCTTTCACAATATAACAAAAAAATTGGGCTAACTTTACTGTTGTCTTATTTTTTAATTCAAAAAAGTGTATTCTTTCCCAAAAAAGTGCACTTGTAAGATCGCTGCGCAAATACGATGTGACAGAAAGTATTGCAACGACCGCCATTTTATTCTCTAGTGTGTTAGAAAAACATATATATAATGTTTGGGGTTTCTAAGTAATTTTCTAGCAAAAAAACCTGATTTTAACTTGTAAACACCAAACTCAAAACGAGTCTCTGTCTTTAAGTGGTTAAAAACTAAACCTTTTTCTGACACTTGCTGCTTACAAGTTAAAATCAATATGTATTGCTGGAAAAATTATTTAGAAACTCCAAACATTATATATATATTTTTTGCAGAGACCCTAGAGAAAAAAATGGTGGTTGTTGCAATATTTTATGTCACACTGTATTTGCGCAGCAGTCTTTCAAACACAATTTTTTGGGGAGAAAATACACTTTACCAAACAGTAAAGTTAACCCAATTTTTTTTGTATAATGTGAAAGATGATGTTACGCTGCGAGAATCGTGATCTTTATTCTAAGCAAAAAATCTGAACTCTGCATTACTCCTGACCCCTGCAAACTGTGTTACATACTACTGACCATTCAACTGTGTTACTTTCTGCTGACCCTTGCATTCTACATACTTACTCTTGGCCCCTGCACTCTGTGTTACGTAGGCCTAACCCCTGCACTGTATGTCACATGCTACTGACCTCTGAACTCTGTGTTACTTCTGATCCTGCACTTTGTGGTACTACTGAACTCTGCGTTACATACTTCTGACCCCTTTTGACCCCTGTATTTTGTGTTACTTACCCCTGACCCTGCACTCTGCATTACAAACTAGTGACCGCTACATTCTGCATATTTACTGCTCACCACGGCACTCTGCGTTACATACTGCAGACCTCTGAACTCTGTGGTAAACCAGACCTCTGCATTGCATACTCTTGACCCCTGCTCTCTGCGTTACTTACGCCTGACCCATGCACTCTTTCTACTTCTGATCTCTGGAGTCTGTATTACTTACTCCTGAGCCCTGCACTGTGTGTCACCCCTGTTCTAGAGGTCAGCAGTATAATACACAAAGAAAACATGCCTCAAAAAGCCCACATTTGTGGATTAGACAGGTAAAAGACATGTTAGTCACTTTAACTCAGACTATTCCAGTCATTCACTTTTTCTCTCTTTTTTATTTTTTTATTTTATTTTTTGCAACAGGCTCTGGGTCTTTGTCTGTCCTATCTGTTTTGGATGAAACTCAAGCACATTTGTAGCAATTATGATGAGGTGGATTTCAGATCTCTGAAACTGAAAGACTTTAAATTCAAGGAATTGGACCTGAGCGGAGCAGGCTGCTGTCTCTGCTTACCAAGGGAGGAGGGCTACATTCCCGTCAATGCAGACAGCGATGATGAAAAACTAACTTAGCACTTATTTCAGCTTCTGCGCTGTATGTGAAGCCCGCTGGCAGGCTGCTCAAATATGACCTTTACCATGGGCTACTAAGCATATTGCATGGATTACTGCCTACATGAAGGCAAAGCTAATATTAGGAAGTTTACATCAAATTCCTAGTGCAATAAAGAACATGGCGATGGATGTTCCCATACGACAAACACCTGTTTACAATGGTTTACATTTCTGTATTTGATCAGTTTTTGATGTTCGTAGCTAGAAAAGTCACAAAAAGTTAAACCTGCTCCAATATCAATTGTCATTCGAATGATGAGTGATAATTGGTTTACCAGACCTGTGTTTTCATACTAGCATTGCTGGATCCCAGATACCTGATAGCAGGCAGATGGGGCTTCATTCTAAACAGGGCCAAAGTATAGAGTGTTACTAAAGAAAGCAGAAATTGTCCCAAAATGTTGGTATTTGTATCTGTTTGTGTTTTTTACACAAACCTAGAGGACCCTATTAAAAAGGGCAGAAAAAACAAGAGGGTTGACCACAGACAAAATACATATTTCTAACATTTGTTAATAAATGAAAGTTTGGTTGGTGTAATTGCTAAACGTGCACAAACCTATTGTGCAGACAGCGCTTGCCAATATCACATTTAATAAGTAAAAAGAAGTGTACAATGTGAACTGTTAAACTTGGTGCAAACAAATAAGTGGCAACAATAAACAAAAAGGGGACTGCTTGGATAAACAGACATATAAACAGTGAAAACATTGAGTGCCCAAAAGAATATATATGATTGTATATTGTCCAAACATGTGCATAAATGTGATAAAATTGTATTGAAAATGTGTAAGAGAGACAAAGTCCCAAAAAGATTTCTTTGAATAATCCTATAAACATTATATTTAAAAATTCCTCCTTCGTGGGTCATCCAATGAAAATGTTAAGTGTGGATGCAGACTCATCAAATGTAGTAGATCCCACTGCCTTATGACAGGAAGGATCATATAGGGCTTATGGGGTCTCTCCGACATCCTTGGGTCTTTTAAGCGAAACCTCCTAATCCGGATAGGACATAACTTCAAATGGGATGTCACCAGCAGTATGGGCAAGAGAAAAGAGAGGATGAACTTCTTATAGTGTGAAACCATAGAGGTAGTTTATTAAAAACCTCAAATGGCTACAGCAAACGATAGATTAAAACAATCTATTGACCTCCTATGAGAACAACCACAATGAACAGTGGAGACTGTGGAAAAACGCAAGACCCACTCACACTATGAGAAGTTCGTCCTCTCTTTTCTCTTGCCCATAGCGCTGGTGACATCCCGTTTGAAATTACGTCCTATCCGGATGAGGAGGATATCGGAGGATTCACTTAAAAGACCCAAGGAGGTCTGGGAGACCCTATAAGCCCTATATGATCCTTCCTGTCATAAGGCAGTGGGATCTACTACATCTGGTGAGTCTGCATCCACACTTAACATTTTCATCGGATGACCCACGAAGGAGGAATTTTTAAATATAATCTTTATTGGAATCTTTTTGGGATTTTGTTTCTCTTACACATTTTTCAATACAAAATTATCACATTTATGCACATGTTTGGACAATATACAATCATATAAATTCTTTTGGGCACTCAATGTTTTCACTGTTTTTAGGTCTGTTTATCCAAGCAGTCCTTCTTTTTGTTTATTATTTGTGCCACTTATTTGTTTGCACCAAGTTTAACAGTTTAACAATTCATTTTAAAAGGTTTGGAACAGCAGCTGCCATCTATTATAATTGAATATTTTGGCACGGATGTATTGATTCACATAGCATGCTGTAAGTAATATCACTAATTATTCTTTGCAGAATAACGAATATGCAGAATAATGGTGGTTGTTCTTTGATGATACATCATACACCAAAGCGAAAGCACAATTTTCTCATACTAGGATCAGAAACATTCAGGCTCCATTCACACTTCGCAATTTGGAATCACCGGCTGAAGCACCATGCATCTACCTGCGATTCCAAATGGCGTGAAGATGGCTGCGCAATGTGCATTTGGGTGCCATTATCCCTTACACCCCAAACACAATGTGGTTCTGCCCCGATTGTTGCGTGACAGGATCATGCAGCATTAAGCTTGTCGCCCCAAAAAGGAGCAGGAGCTTCTTTTCGGGCGACAAAGATGCATAGGGCAGTGCTGGCCCTATGCGACACAAATTTGCATGCAAATCGTTCCAAAAAATTGCATAGAGGGAATGCTCATTACCGCTATGCGATGATGTGAATAGTACCTTACATATATTTTTTTTTGTCACCCTGATACAATGCAAGCAGCAATGACAATGTGAAAAAACAGTAAGAATGGCCTTAAGTTGCCCATTGATGGATCAAAAGTCTGCAAGACGGGTTAAATTTCGATCCATATACGGCTCTTCCCACTTGAGAGAGGTCAATCCAATGACCGACTTCTGTCGAAATGGACTGTTAAAAAAAAAAAAATGTGATCAGCTGGCTGCAGCCGCTGACCAATGTATTCTGACAGCAGAGGAGTCCCGCTGTCAGAATACAATAGCACAGTGAGAAATCTCCTCTCTCTTCACATGAATGGATGGAGGAAACCATTCTTTTTTTCTTTTTTTATCAGCCCTCTGGCTAATCAAAAAAGGAAATGAACCATCCATGGCCAGCCTTAGTCTATGGCCAGCCTACTGCCGCGTACTTACAAGCGGACTTTTCGTCAGAGTAGAGTCTTTCCGACGGAGTTCCGCTAAAACAGACTTGCCTACACATGATCACACCAAAGTCTGATAGTTTAGAATGTGATGACGTACGACCGGACTAGAAAAAGGAAGTTCAATAGCCAGTAGCCAATAGCTGCCCTTGTGTCGTTTTTGGTCTGTCGGACTAGCATACTGACAAACGTTTTTTTCTATAGGAATTGAGTCTGTCGGAAAGATTTGAAACAAGTTCTATTTCTAGGTGCGTCAGAATTTTCGAAAGAGAAGGTCCGATAAAGCCCACACGCGATTGGAATGTCCGACGGAATGATTCCGTCGGACCTTTTCTGCCAGAAAGTCCGGTCGTGTGTACACGGCATTAGGCATGAGATGGTGGTTGGAATAAAGGCCTGTCAAATCGTCTGTCTATTAAAGGAAATCAACATTCACAGATTGCTATTATTTCTTTGAGGGCCACCAGGGGCATCTGCTCTTTGCATAAATATGCATGCCCAGTTGCAACAACAAATGCACCTGTTTATACAAATTTCTTTCATATTGGTCAGTGGTCAGATCTTCTATTAGCCATCTCATGGATGTGAATGGCTTTACATGGGAAAAGGACATATTTAAATTTCCTGAAATAAGAGAAGTAGCATGGAATGTTGCATTCTCCAGTGATGTATACCTAAAACATGTAAGGTTTCTCTGATCAAAGTCTTGAGCAGAGCTGTGATATGTGTAGTTCGTGCAACCCAAGTTAGGAAATGAAAGGTTTTGTTTTTCCCAATTAATACATGATGATCGTGCTCATTTTCATACCTAGAGTGTGTATATTTTAGAACTGAAATACTGTGGTCACTATTCAACCTAGCAAAACACAAATCACTAATCCTACATTGTAGCAATAAATGGCATTTTGCACTAATATCCTTATTATCTGTGATCCCTGAAAACCTGCTGCCTTATGTAGCTGTCACAGTATTTGTGTGGCACTCTCTAACCAGACCATTATTAATGTATGTGCCTTTCGTTAGTAAATGCCTACTCCTATCATCCAGTCTTAACAGCTTTTGCTTTATAATTAAAGTGGATCTGTCATAGTCACCACCTATCATCAATTTCTTCATCTTAAAGTGGACCTTACACACAACTATAGCTTTAACTGTGTTCTCCTCTGAACCATACAGGTTAGTCCTGCTGTGGCAACAGTAACCAGCACTGATGCATTATAAAAATATTACCAGCATTTGGAAACAGTAACATTTCCACCTTCTCTGTTTCATTCCCCTTAGCCGGGATTGTTGGCAGGCAACAGGCACACTTTTGTTCCCAGAAAGCAATGTATTACCTCTCTCTGGTGCAAGCAGAGCCCTGTGACGGGACTACTGTTAGTGGGGGCTGGCTGTGAACAGCTTCTTCCTTGGGGGGGTAACAACACTGTACCACTGGAGTAGAAGGCTGTGATACCATGCAGTGATGCAGTCTGGTCCTGGAAGCCGTAGTATAATCCACTGGGCATCAATGTTTTCGAGAATCCAAAAGGCAGCATACATTGTTGTGACCATGAAAAGAAAATGCACACTGGCCAGGCTTACTGGCAGGATCTACAGGTATGTTTACCATAAAGCAATGGACAAAATAAAGGGCACTGTTCTCCTTAAAGCTGCAGTGCTTTCTATTCTATTTTTGGATTTGGATTTTTGCGGTACATACAATTTAAATAATATAGTCGTAATATAATGCTGACCGCCTATTTCTTTTATTTATTTTTTGTACATGACTCACAAAAAAATGTGTCGAATAGTATATGTTAACTAATTTAGCAAAATCACTACACTGTTCCACAAATCCCTCATGTCAGCTAATTTGCTGCTGAGGGCAGCAGACCCTTTCCTTCCAGTACAGTAGAAAACATCACTTCACTTGGTACGCTGCATGTGTTCTTCAAAAATTGTGACACACCTAGAAATTGTAAAATGTTGAACATACTGGACCTTTTATTTTTTTGCCTTTTGTAACCTTGTGTTTAGTGATGTGAAAATTTCTTTGCCCACACAGGCAACAGGCATTTGGAGAGTTGTTTTAAAACAAGTACAACAATTTGTTGTTTGGGACAAATCTCTAAAATTCAGGGAATTCAAATATCAGAAATACTTTTAGTAATCTGTGTGAAATCTTGTATGTACATTTTATTTAACAAAATGGTATTTTGTACATTTTTTTTTACATGGATAAATAAAAATACAAAAACTGTGTGATACTTTGCTGGTTGTTTGGTAACTTTTTGATACAGTTGATCATATTTTGTTAAACCTATGGCAGGCCATGAATGATTTGATTTTCTTTCCTGCAACCATGTATTGCAGGACAGAAAATTGCTTGATTTTGCCATCAACACAGTCAGTGCTATCTTGTTCTCCCGAGGGGGGGCACAGGGAGCTGTTCCTGCTGGGAGAATACAGTGACTATTGCTATCGGCTATAGCCACTGGCAATAATGACATGTAAAAAGCCGATATGCTGATTGTAGCCATGTTGATCGATGGATTGACTTGGGTGCAATCAGCCTTCCCATAGATGGTTAGAATCTTGGCCGCTCCCTGCTGAACCAGTTGAATTTGAACCATCTGTGGTCGTCTTATGTCCCAGCTACGCTTGACAATTTGCTACATACAGAATCACACAAAAGTGAGTACACCGCTCACATTTTTGTATATATTTTATTATATCTTTTCATGTGACAACACTGAAGAAATGACACTTTGCTACAATGTAAAGTAGTGAGTGTACAGCTTGTATAACAGTGTAAATTTGCTGTCCCCTCAAAATAACTCAACACACAGCCATTAATGTCTAAACTGCTGGCAACAAAAGTGAGTACACCCCTAAGTGAAAATGTCCAATGTGGGCCCAAAGTGTCAATATTTTGTGTGGCCATCATTATTTTCCAGCACTGTCTTAACCCCCTTGGGCATGGAGTTAACCAGAGCTTCACAGGTTGCCACTGGAGTCCTCTTCTACTCCTCCATGACGACATCACAGAGCTGGTAGATGTTGGAGACCCTGTGCTCCTCCACCTTCCGTTTGAGGACGCCCCACTGATGCTCAATAGGGTTTAGGTCTGGAGACATGTTTGGCCAGTCCATCACCTTTACCCTCAGCTACTTTAGCAAGGCAGTGGTCATCTTGGAGCTGTGTTTGGGGTCCTTATCATGTTGGAATACTGCCCTGCAGCCCAGTCTCCAAAGGGAGGGGGATCATGCTCTGCTTCATGGTTCCCTTAATGAACTGTAGCTCCCCAGTGCTGGCAGCACTCATGCAGCCCCAGACCATGACACTCCCACCACCATGCTTGACTGTAGACAAGACACATTTGTCTTTGTACTTCTTACCTAGTTGCCACCACACACGCTTGACACTATCTAAACCAAATAAGTTTATCTTGGTCTCATTAGACCATAGGATATGGTTCCAGTAATCTATGTCCTTAGTCTGCTTGTGTTCAGCAAACTGTTTACGGGCTTTCTTGTGCATCAGCTTTAGAAGAGGCTTCCTTCTGGGACGACAGCCATGCAGACCATTTGATGCAGTGTGCGGCGTATGGTCTGAGCACTGACAAGCTGACCCCCCACCTCTTCAACCTCTGCAGCAATGCTGGCAGCACTCATACATATTTCCCAAAGACAACCTCTGGATATGACACTGAGCACGTGCACTCAACCTCTTTAGTCGACCATGACGAGGCCTGTTCTGAGTGGAACCTGTCCTGTTAAGCCGCTGTATGGTCTTGGCCACCGTGCTGCAGCTCAGTTTCAGATCTTGGCAATCTAGGCCATCTTTATATAGAGCAACAATTCTTTTTTCCAGATCCTCAGCGAGTTCTTTGCCATGAGGTGCCATGTTGAACTTCCAGTTACCAGTATGAGAGAGTGAGAGCGATAACACACCAAATTTAACACACCTGCTCCCCATTCACAACTGTTTGTTGAGTTATTTTGAGGGGACAGCAAATTTACATTGTTATACAAGCTTTACATTCACTACTTTACATTGTAGCAAAGTGTCATTTCTACAAAAATGTGAGCAGTGTACTCACTTTTGTGAGGTACTGTAAGTTATGTGCTACGTATCTGTTATGATCTAAATGACCCTGAATCTGTGTCTTTGAAAATACAGGACAGAATAGGCTGGTTCAAGCACCACCCTCTCTCTCTATACCCACTGCTGCCTTGCCCCACACATGTTTAAAGCATAGTTCCACTTTTGCAGCCATATTAGAATAAGACCTATGTTATATTTGTTATATGTCCCGATTCACACTGCATAACTTAAAAAAAAATGCAGCTTACCTTTTTTAGACGCTCTTTTCTGGGCCCTCTTCCAAGGAAAGAGCCTACATAGTTCTTTATTTATGATGGGGCTGGACATAGAGCCACCTAATCACTTCCCCACGCCCCTGAAGGTACATCTTCACTTATCTTCCCTCTAGTGCAACCTTTCTCAACCTTTTCAACACAGAGGAACCCTTAAAATAATTCTCCGGTCTCGGGGAACCCCTGCTAAAAATGAGAAATCTACAACTCATGATACATTAGTGTGATGATCAGTGGGAAGAATGGTCCCTACACTTATGGTCATTGGGAAGAAATACCTCCTTACAGATAACTAAAAACATCAATGGTGTCGGTGGGAACTGATCCGAGAGGCAGAAATGAAAATGCTGAAGGAACCCCTAGCAACCTCTGGAGGAACCCTAGAGTTCCATGGAACCCTGGTTGAGAATCACTGCTCTAGTGAATGAACCTGGAAGCCACTTCCAGGTTCACGCCTGGTATTTCCTAGCTGCTGTGGTCGGGGAAGAAGCTGATTAAGCATAATCTGTCTTTGATCAGCTTTATTGTGGTTCATATGCGACATTAAAAAAGAAGTATGGGAGTTTAAAAAAATAAACATTTATACACACCTGGGTGGATGCAGCATCAGTCCTGTGCTGCATCTGTCCCCTGTTGCCCCTAAGACCGAGAACCAAGCGATTAAAGACCGCTGATCGCTCAGTTTGCTGTCTTCACTACTATCAGTCACTGCTCTCTGCACTGCCCCTCCAACTCTCACTGGAGCACTGGGCTGTGCAGGGAGCAGGTGCAGCTGGGTCAGGCTCTCAGTGCCTCGCTGAGAGGCTGAGCCATCTACCGTTTCAGGCATCTTGGTAGTTCCCGACAATAAAGTCGGGGTCACTCCAGAGTCTGACCCGGCTGAGTGAAGTTACCTGACAGCGGACTTTAGCCCACCATTGGTAAAATACGGGTTGCAGGAGTGCAGAACTAAACTTTAACGGTTTAAGGGACTTTAGCTGTTATTGCTACTATGTGATTGCATAGTAGCAATAACAGCTAAAGTCCCTTAAACCGTGGTTAACTCCAAACTGGTAATCTGTAAAGGCTTTTAAATGGTTGCCTGTGGGCAATTATTGGTACCGAAGATTGTCATTGTTTCTCAGGGTCCTGCAGTTTAAAGGCTTGACATGTTTCGTATCTGTCCGACACAGCCTCATCTTATTTTACCAAAAAATCGGGTAACATATTTTGTTTGTGTGCACTAAAATTAAAGTTAGTGTATTTTTACTGAAAATAAAATATGGGTTTGATAAACATGAGACAAAAACAATGCACTTACCACCATTTTATTCCCCTGCTTTCAGAAAATATAGAATATTTGGAGGTTCTAAAAAAATCTTCAGGCTTAAAATGTCCATTTTAACATGTGTGCAGGAAAAAAACTTGATAGACGATCGGTTAAATATGGAACAGTAGTAGTCACCTCTGTGTGGTTATTGCACTATTTGGGCTCATTCAAATGGGCAAATAAGCCTGTCAAATGTGCAGAGCTGCTGGCAGATGTGTGTACATCCACCTTGGAGCTGAAAACAGACAGCCCATGGAAGTGGATGCACATGCAGCATCGGTATGAACACAATTGTATGTCAAAGTTTAACATGTGAGCAGGAGCAGGTGCATGGATCCAAACACAGAGCCTCTGGTGCATAGATGTGCGCAGCCTATTGTATTAGGGTGTGCACCTCAAAGCTCCAACATATATGCCTCTGTGACATATTAACCGGCCTCTTCCCCACTTGTCATCCTAAAACAATGGGGGGGAGCAGGTGAGCACACAGGGGGACCAGGGCAGCAGAAAGAAAAGGAACTGGGACAAGAGGGGTGGCATACATTGGTACCAATCCCCTGTATTTTCCTCCCGTGGCAGCTGAATATTGGCGAGAGGAAGATGAGGAGAAGCCTACTTTCAGCTACTGCAGAAGAAAATACAGATCGGCCCATTAATTTCCACCCCAGCCGCCTATCCTGTCCAGGTTCTGGGGGTCGGCAAGTAAGGATCGTGGCTTACTTGTCACCTGCCCACAATTGATGGGTTGCCAACTCCAGGATTAGGGTGTGCCCAGGCACACCCCTTGCGCACGCCTATGCTCTGGTGTAATGGTATATATCAATGTAAACTAAAGTGTTCTTTCAAATAGGTACGTTCTGCTCTGTTCAGCAGGGTATTGGTGAGCACATCTCCTGCTGAACTGAAGCAGAATGGGATAGATATCACTACTGTGACATCCTTGCCGTTCACTCTTTTTGTCCGCATTTTGACAGCAGACATTGGTGGACCAATGCTGGATCCATGGGCTGGAAGATATAAACAGACTTGTGTCTGTTTGCATCAGGCTATTTCCGATTTGGCATGTTTAAGTCTGGAAATGTGTAAAAGAACGCAGTCCATTTCAGTTTATTTTTCGGACCTAGGCGGACATGGAGGTAGGTGGATGTAAACCGACACAAGTTCGTTTACATCTGCTTCCCTATAGACCCGTATGGAGTTCCCGATCCAGTCCAGCTAAAAAACTGACAGGTTGAGCAGATCAGAAAGCCCGTGTGAAAGGAACCTAAAACTGATGTAAAAGCATTCAGTTTTCATGTTTTTTTTTTTTTTTTTTTTTTTTAATCCTTTTTTTTTTTTTTTTTTTTGGCGAAACTAATGACGCCCATGTGAAAGGACCCTTTGAATGAAAGATAGCAATCCACATCCAAATTTGACAGATTTTTAGCCACCAAAACCTGTTGTGAGTGACACAAGGATATATGTGGCCATTGTAGATTTGAGTAAACAGATTGGGGCTCAGGGCTTGATATAGTGCAGGCAAGGCTTACAATGTTTCCCATATCTGGTATTTTTTACCGTATGTAACCAAAGATGTCCTGCAATGCTGTTATTGTGTGTGTAATGCTATTGAACAGTGAAAGATATTATTCAAACATTTACGCTGACTTGTTGAGTTAACCGCTTGCTTTCCTGACCCCTGAACATGTGTGCGGATGAGTGCTAATGATGGGAGATGGGGTTGTCACATCTCTTCCGGTGCAGTAATTGCAAAGTGTGTTCATGGCCCAAACAAATCTGAGAATTAATATCATCAGAGAAGAGGAAATGAGAGGATTGCACAGAGCCGTGTGAGATGTGATTGCTGAGATTATTAAAACTAATTTGTTTTATCTTCTACATAATGTATCTCTGCTTCACTTGCCTCTAACAGTAGAACCATGATGGAATTGGAAAGTTAACTCATTCATTGCTGCACACAGAAGCTAAAACAAAACCCAGATTAAGACATTTATTTTGATAAACACAAATAATCCACTTTTTAATCATACACAAGCAAATAACTTTCCTCCATTAGGTTCTGGTTTGAGGAGTTCAGATAGATTATCACCATGTAGTATCCAAAATACATTTGTCTAATAAAGAGGTTTTCTCCTTTCTCCTAAAATCCCTTCAGCTGGCAGATAGTCACAAGCAAAGGTTTTTAAAAGCTGATACACTTTTTTCAGCATTGAAAAAGACTCCCTAGCTGCTGTTTTTGAAATCTTTTTAGGGCCCATTCACCTGGGCTGCATAAAGTGTGAAGAGCCATTTGATGGTATGCATTCAACGCATATAGGTGAATAGGCACGCATGATCTGTACGGACTCACCCGCAGGGCCGAGTTTGCCAAGAACAGGTACATGGACTGTGCCTCTCGGTCCCTGCATACCTGTCAAACTTGCATGTGCAGGTGAGTCCGTACAGACCCTTTATAAAGACAGGCCGCACAGAACCGCACGGTGTTGTTTTACATACTTGAAAACCATTGATTCTTAATGGCACCCCCCTGCATCTGCTAAAGAACCCTTTGAAGAGGATGATGATTATGACCTTGCTTAGACGCCATCACCCTGCCATTTGTGACCTACAGGAGGCACACCTAACAAGTGACACTACTAGTATGTAAGCTACTCATGGGTGGGGGCTACCTACCACTCCACACACACGTCCTACTCTTGCAGCGTGAGTTTGCTAATTCATCTTTCCCTGGATTGCCAAGAGTTGGACGCTAAGATTGATGCAGAGGGCAGATTTATTTTCAGGCATTGTAAAATTTATAACGTACTTTGTGTTTTAGCTATGATTTACATACCACCTCCCTTCTCCTGCTTTCTCACAAAGGTGGGTTGGGTTGACCTTTTGCATAGCCGACACCCCCAAGAGAGGTGATTTTCTTGCTTTTCCAAATCTCACATATCCCTGTCTCCTATTGATCTTTGTGTGGGTTCTATATCTATGTCCCATTTATTGACACATGTACAATACTCCCCACGAGGAGTTTCAAATCACTCCCTTCGTATAGCTTGGCTTCGAGCCTGTCCCATTTCTATGTTACCTAAAGCACCCTGGAAGCGAAATGCCTTTTGGATGCAATCATTTCCTTCTCATGACAGTATAGAAAGTAACATTTCACATTTCTTTGACAGTCACTCGGATGTTACAGATATGCTGCTACTATGGGACTCCTTTAAGGCATATATTAGGGGAGTGTTTATCTCCGAAATAACAGCTGTTAAGAGGGCAACTGGGGATCAATTGATTTGGGTTGAACAGGAGGTGCGACAGCTAGAACAACAATTTATTGCCAGTCCCTCTAACATTACTAGGGAGGCCTGGCAGTCAGCCCAAGCAGCTTTAGTCGGCTATCCTCTACTGTAGAATAGTTTTTGTAGTTTTTTAACAAACTAGCATTTTATGAGGAAGGGGAGAGGACTGGCTGCCTGCAAAATTGTCCAATTGCCCATTCCAATGTCACATCACCAGCCATAGGCACCCTAAACAATGCTAGTGGCCAATTAGTAAATTCCTCAGAAGAGATCATGGATACCCTGGTTTGCCTACTATATTGACCTTTACAGGTCTAAACAGACCTTTGGAATCCTTACATGCTTACTTACCAGAAGTAACTCTGCCTAAATTATCAGCTACACATAGGCAACAGTTAAACGCCCCCCTTACTATTGAAGAGTTGTAGCGAGCGGCCTGTTCCTTTCCTAATTATAAGGCACCCAGAGATGACGGGCTACCTATGGAGGTATATAAACTATATTGGGAAACTGTCCTCCCTCATTTACTGAAGATTTTTAATACTGTTCGAGAAAAATGCTTGCTCCATGAGGAGGGCTAATATTATCCTGCTCCCGAAGCCAGGCAAAGACCCTGTAGACCCAGACTTCTATATGCCCATTTCACTTATGCAGAGTGATATTAAGGTCCTAGCCAACGTACTTTCCCTAAGGCTGAATAAGGTGATATCTACTAAAATTGCATCAAAGAATGGGACTTTGTATATAAATGGGGATGGTACCTCCATAAGGTTCAAATTTTCTGAAACATCCGGCCCCTACCCACAATATATTTCTAAGGTGATGTCTACTATTATCCTCTCAGACCAGTCTGGCTTTATGCCACAAAAATCTACAGCCATAAATTTACGTTGTTTATTGCTTAACCACTTCAATACAGGGCACTTAGACACCTTCCTGCCCAGACCAATTTTCAGCTTTCAGCGCTGTCGCACTTTGAATGACAATTGCGCAGTCATGCTACCCTGTACCCAAACTAAATTTTTATCATTTTGTTCCCACAAATAGAGCTTTCTTTTGGTGGTATTTGATCACTTCTGCGGTTTTTATTTTTTGCTAAACAAATAAAAAAAGACCGAAAATTTTGTTCGCTTGTTCCCGCACATGCTCAGTGGCATCCTGGGAAGCCTGAGACTAGCTCCCAGGAGTCTGGGAGAGGCTAGAAACACGCCTACTCCCACGGGAGGAGAACCAGGAAGTGCAAAGAAGAATAGAAAAATAAAAGGTAATTACGGCGATTTAAATTTTTTTAAACGGCATGTCAGCATCTAGGCAAGGAAGAGAATACATACAGATATTGTTCAAAATTTGGGTGGAACCCCGCTTTAATGTCAACCAGAAGTAAATGCAATGATTTATTCTTCTAAGAGTGCACTATACTCCGTCCAAACTGTTTAAAAGGGGCATTGTCCAGGACCCTCTTTGCAACAAATGCCGCAGGGATCATGGTGACCTTCTTCATTTATTATGGCGATGCCCGAAACTTCACCTGTATTGGTCGGAGGTTACTCACCTGCTAAATACTGTATTTCAGGTATCCATTCAGCTTGACCCTAAACAATGTCTGACACCCTGTTATTTGTTATTGCTATAATCCCCTTTTTGTTACATTTTTTATGGGACTGTTTTCTTGTATTTGCCCTAAAGACTATTCCAGGTTTGTTTTATTTGGAACTATACATGTTCATTGAAAGAGCTGGTCACATTGGCCTCTGTTCCATGTACTCTAATGTAGGTGGCAGACTGTCTGAGTGAACTCCCCAACTAATCAAAGCATAGTCAGGGTGTGCAGTGACCTGAGTCACCAAGGCTTGTCTTAAGTAGCTCACTATTTAATTAGATCACTGTTTATGTTTATGTTAATGTTGGCTGTTCCTTAGATGTGCTAAAGATTTTGCTGTTTACAGTTTGCATTGTTTAGGGTAATATGATCAGGCTCTTACCTTATTTTGTGTGGTGGTATATATTCGGTGTGAATTTACAATAAAGTCAGTTCCAATTTGCGCCTAACCTAGTGTCCTCTAGTTCTTGGGTGCAATGCTCAGCTATAATACCTGGTTCCAGAGTGACAGCACCCAGGCTCCGTGCCAGGCAAGCTGTCACAATACCTACCTGTAAGGAATGGTTAGCCTATATGGAGGATACACTACATCTGGAAAATGTATCAACATAGGGGTTGTCTGGATAAGTTTGAAAAAAATATGGGCCTCGTGGATTGACACCCCAGGTTTTAGCTCAATAGAATTAGTTACCCATACACTTCTCTAAATAACCTGGTCTCTGCTGTTTCAGCTGGTTGCTGGTATACATTAACCTTGTCATAGGTCTTGTCCGTCTGGGTGGAGATAAACTGAATGTAGGCTATACAGAACTATATTCAATCTAATCCCACCTGAATTCATGGTGGTTTCATTCGTCACTCACACCCAACAATCCTCTTTTAGAATTACTTTTATTTTAATTCTTTTGGGTGTGAGTGACGAATTTTGCTGCTGAGTTGCTTTTTTTACATTTTAGTTTTCCTAGTTCCATTTAGTAGTCTACACATATTTTTTTTTCTTTTAATCTTTATTTAAAAAAAAAGGGGGGGGGGGTTACTTTGCTTTTACTGGTTTAGGGTTGGTGCTTGGGAATTTTCTTTAGTCAATAATTTTTTTTTTGGTCACCACAAGAGCTGCTTTTTGTTTGCAACTGAGCACCGCATACCATTGTGGTGCAGTTTAGTCCTTTAAAGCAGTGTCATGTGCACCAAAGCATCACATCCCCCATACAGCTCATCCATAGCTGTTAATAAAACTAGGGAATAACCCCTACAATAACATCATTTCTGGAATGTCGCAGACTCAGCTAGAGGATGTGCAGCAATTAATTGCATCTGTGACTGTAGAAAAGTGATGGGATGATGAGATCTCCAACTGTACCTGGGTGCCAGACATAGTTGAGAAGCAAATAGAGGGAGAGGCACAACATCAGCCAGAGGGAGCTCATAGAGAAATGTTGGGAGAATCCACCTGATGGCAGAGCTTTATAAGTGCAGGCTACTTGTAGTCCCCTCCCCAGAGCTCAAATGTGTGGCCCTTTTTCAACACATGTGCTGCAGACAGCACCATAGTCATTTGCAGTCTCATTCAGTAGTGTCTCAAATGTGGTGATAGCCCCAGTCATTTTTTATTACATGCATGAAGAGATACATAAGTCCCTACAATGCAACTTAATAGAGCAACACCTGTAATTGGGCAGTATAGAGGACCTGTCATCAGATACACTCACGCTTAGTAATCTATTAGTGTAGAACTGAAAACGGAGTTCCACCCAAAGGCGGAAGTTGTGCTTTAAGGCCTCCTCCACCCGGGTTGGATGTCATCCATGTCCAAAATACCCCCCCCCCCACGGGAGACGGATGGGAATTGGAGGTGGCGCAGGCTCCTGGAAGCTGCCCCTTGACCCCTCGCTCACATTAGCCCCCCTGCGCCCGCGTGTAGGGCCAGTGGCCACCCATGTCCTTACCTTAGGAGGTGGTGCTGGTGATCTGGGGTAGGGCTCTTGGAAGCTGCCCCTTCACCTGCTGCAGCTTGCCGTGAAACAGGGCCATTGCTTCTCCTCCTGGCTGAACAGGAAGTGGGTCCTAGGACTCCCTAGACAATCTCAGAACCCACTTCCTTATTGGCCGGGAGGAGAATCAGGAAGACAATAGCGAATATTTGCTATTGTCACACAACTGGGTTTGCTCAGGGTGCAATGCTCTGCGCCCCAAGCCCACCCTTTTTTTAAGCCAATTAGAGCCTCAGGCTCCAATCACGTGCTCCAAAAAAACCCCATTGAAATCCATGCATCTGGCTCCCTGCATATAGATTAGGGGCCGGGCGCATGGATTGGGGGCGGAACCCCTGCGCCCCATATGGAGCGGCCACCACTGCCGGGGAGAGAAGACCGAGAGAAGAGATGGCTCAGGGACAGCACATCGCTGGATCCTGGACAGGGGAGTGTACATTTATTAAAAGTCAGCAACTACACTTTTTTGTAGCTGCTGACTTTTAATAAACACAAAATGACTGGAGCTCCTCTTTAAAGGTGTTTATTGCCTCTCACAGAAATCAAAGTACCCCCCCTGACAAAGCCCTCATCTGCTTTTCACTCCAGAAAGACTGCACTGTCTTTGTTCAGGCACCATTTATATTCACCATCTACTTCCTGGACTAAGATGACACAAACATGTCAATCCTGGTGCCTGTGCAGGCCTTAGCTGTGTTCACAAATGTCTGACATAGGTCAGCTCCTGTTGCAGCCTCTCCCCTTGTGATTTATTACAAAGCTACAATGTTGCAGTCTGATCAGGGGCGGATCCAGAGTCTAGTCTCAGGAGGGGCACTGCCAGAAAAAAAGGTGTATCTTACAGAAGTGTATTTAACGTATCATATGCAGCCCATCAAATGCAGCCTTATCAGTGCCTGGGTTGGGTCAATAAAATGAGTCAACGGAAGTCTATCACAATGTAAAATGGTTGTGTGAGTAGCCTCACATATTAGTTGCCACTCCTGGGAAGTATACTAGTTCAGGTTCTGTCTGAGAGAGCAATCTATACTAAGAGTTAAGTGATTGTGTAAAGGTTCATTTTTTTTCTTTAAAATAACAAATATGTTAAACTTACCTGCTCTGTGCAACAGTTTTGCACAATGCAGCCCCAATCCTCCTCTTCTGGGGTGCCCCGGCAGCGCTCCCGGCCTCTCCTCGGGTGCCCCCACGGAGAGCCGCTTCCCATGGGGGCACCCGTGCGGGCGCACTCACATCCATCGTCCTGCATCCATCGACACAGACATCAGGACTCGGCCCCGCCCTCATGTCACTGGATTTGATTGACAGCAGCGAGAGCCAATGGCTCCTGTTGCTATCTATTCAATGAAGACATAGACAGAGGCTGGAGCCGCTGGGCTTGTGCTTGTCGCTGGAATGAACGGGTTTAGGTAAGAAAAAGGGGGGGTCTGGGGGGCAGCTGCAGCACGGAAAGTTTTTCACCTTAATGCTTAAAATGCATTAAGGTGAAACACTTGAGACTTTACAACCCCTTTAACTTAGAACCTGTGGGCAGGCTATAGCTATTCAAGAATTTTCTTATTTTTAAGTTGCTGTATATAAGCTTTGAAATGAGCCTTCACTAACCTCTGTAGCTGCAGGCCAGGTACAATAAAGTAAATCATTCTCATATTCCTTGAGGCCATGGGAATCAATGAGTGATGAACTGCAATTTTTGTGCTTCAACTGTGATATTTTAATAGTAGATTGCTCCACAGTACCCAAAGCTAAGGTGGTCAGTGAGGGCTTTATTAGAGCCTTTTTTTAGAAAATAATGAGAATATGCTAAATAAAGAATATGCTAATAATACTTATATGTTTCAGTCATCCGCGATCCACCTTACCCTCACCTCAGTCAGGTACAGTGAACAGGTCAAGAGGCAGCTCTTGAGACGTACTCTGCTCTAATCCTGGCAGGCTGGCTGGCACAGTTCCCTTCCCTCACGCCGCATTGGAGAAGATGGAGGGAAGAGGTGGGTGGAGCCAACATTCACTAGGCACGGAGGAGTAAGAAGTTAAATCCTCCTCCACTCTGAATGCTGAGACCTTGCTCTCCTCCTCAGATGTGACATCACTAGTTGCTAGGCGCCAGGAGGCAGGAGATAGCAATTAGTGCGGCGCGCAGTAGAGGCCAGGCCAGCGGCTGTGCAACAAGAGGGTCTCGGTGCCACTGCTGCTGATTCTGAATGTGAGACTCAGAGTTGGTAATATTTTCTCGGGGGGCAATTGCCCCGTTGCCCCCCCCCAGGGTCCGCCCCTGAGTCTCTTTACTGGGGGATAGGGAACCGAGGAAATGCTTCCTTCTGCCTGCAGAAGGGCATGTGTGTTTATGTTTGTATATACTTTAATGAATCCCTTTCTAATGGTACCATTTTAATTATTGTTCATTATGTTATGAAAGCCCAAATCGTCCCCTCCGCTCCTCCCAGGACCTCCTGCTCTCTAGCTCCCTTGTTACCTCCTCCCATGCTCCCCTTCAGGACTTCTCCAGAGCCTCTCCCATCCTCTGGAACTCCCTGCCCCAGTATGTCCGATCAGCCCCTACCCTGTCCACCTTTAGGAGATCCCTGAAAGCTCATTTATTCAGGGAAGCCTATCCCACACCCACATAACAACTATCCCTGAGCCACCCCCATCAAATCATTCTCTGCAGCTATTACCTTTTGTACCACCACCCCCTCCCTTTAGAATGTAAGCTCTACAAGCAGGGCCCTCCTGTACCTTTTGTATTGTACTGTAATTGTGTTGTCCCCCCTATACATTGTAAATCGCTGCGTAAACTGTTGGCGCTATATGAATCACGTATAATAATAAAATAATATGTTATTGTCTATATTTTTTTTACACACACACACACATTTAATTATTTATTGATGTATTGACCTAGGATCACTCTTTATTTTATCTAACTTAATTAACAATTAGTAGTATAACATATTTAAGATTTAATTTTATTCACCATCTTTACATAACATTATCCTCATGTGTCTTAAGTTTTTATATTCTGGTCTCATCCACATTGTTTCTTTGTGAGCTGTGAAATTGCACAGTATCTATTCAAAACACCATTCCTCTGAGATTCAGGCTCTGATCGCCATCCAGTGGCCACGTAAAGAAATTGTTTTGACTTTACTAAAGAATGACTTTTTATGGTGCGGTTGGTTTACTAAAACTGGAGACTGCAAAAGCTAGTGCAGCTCTGCGTAGAAACGAATCCGCTTCCATTTTTTTTTTTTTTTTTTGGCAAAGCATAAAGGGGTTGTAAACCCCCAATTTAAAAAAAAATAAAAAAAAAACATACATGCCTAAACTTACCTGCTCTGTGCATCCTCTTCTTCTGGGGTGCCCTGTCGACGCTCCAGGCCCCTCCTCATCAGGTGCCCTGGGGGCACCCGTGTGGGATAACCAAAAGGTGGTGAAACTGTTCCTTAGACCCCTTTCACACTGAGGAACTTTACAGGCGCTACAGCTAGAGCTAGAGCCTCTCCGGTCTCTCCAGTGTGTGCTAGCAGGGCACTAAAAAAAGTCCTGCAAGCAGCATCTTTGGAGCGGTGTATACACCGCTCCTAAACCGCTCCTGCCCATTGAACTGAATGGGCAACACTGCCGAACCGCCGCTGCTGCTTTAACCCTTTTACGGCCGCTAGCGGGGATTAAAACCGCCCTGCTAGCGGCCGGAAACCCCAGCAAAAACTGCGGTAAACGGCACCGACGCCCCAGTATGAAAGGGGCCTTATATAAAATGATGTAAATACATACATAATAATAAAAACACATAGTTGTTGATTTACTAAAACTGGAGAGTGGAAAATCTGGTACAGCTGTGCATGGTAGCTAATCAGCTTCTAACTTCAGCTTGTTCAGTTAGGCTGTGTTCACACTGGTACAACAAACACTCCGACATTGGGAGCGTGTGAAAATCAATGTTTCCCTATGGGAGCCTTCTTAACTGGTCTGACACAAGTCGGTCCGACTTTAAAAATGCTCCCTGCACTACTTTGGTCCGACTTTGATCCTACTTCAGCCCATTGAAAATCACTGAATTCGGATCAAAGTCAGACCGCGATCTTAACCACTTGCCGACCGCCTAACGCAGATATACTGCGGCAGAATGGCACGGGCAGGCAAAATCACGTACCTGGTACGTGATCTGCCTCCCGCGGGTGGGGGGCGCTTCGCGCCCCCCCCCGTGCCCGAGGTGGTCGGCTTTGTTAGGGGAGCGATCCAGGCTGAGGGGGAGGCCACTCATTCGTGGCCACCCCCTCGCGATCGCTCCCAACGAATGACAATCTTCCTCTGCTGCTGTAATGTAAACAGCAGCAGAGGAAGTGATGTCATCTGTCCTCGAGCCGGTCTTTTCGTTCCGGCGCCGAGGAGAGAAGACATCAATGTGAGTTGCACCAACACTACACTAACAGTAGAACACACAGGGCACACTTTTCACCCCCCATCACCCCCCTGTACCCCCTATCACAGTGACACCAATAGCAGTTTTTTTGTTTTTTTTTGCATTGGTGTCATTTTGTGACAGTTATAAGTGGTAGGGCAGTTAGTGTTAGCCCCGTTTAGGTTTAGGGTACCCCCCTAATAAAGTTTTAACCCCTTGATCACCCCCCATCGCCAGTGTCACTAAGCGATCGGTTTTCTGATCGCTGTATTAGTGTCACAGGTGACGCTAGTTAGGGAGGTAAGTATATATATTCGCCGTCAGTGTTTTATAGCAACAGGGACCTCATATACTACCTAATAAAGGTTTCAACCCCCTGATTGCCCCCTAGTTAACCCTTTCACCAGTGATCACCGTATAACTGTTACGGGTGACGCTGGTTAGTTAGTTTGTTTATTATAGTTTCAGGGCATCCGCCGTTTATTACCTTATAAAGGTTTAACCCCCTAATTGCCCGGAAGTGATATAAGTTAAGTTTTAGGGTCAGATAGGGTCTGCGTCGCCCCAGGCAGCATCAGGTTAGCGCCAGTACCGCTAACACCTACGCACGCAGCATACACCTCCCTTAGTGGTATATTATCTGAACGGATCAATATCTGATCCGATCAGATCTATACTAGTGTCCCCAGCAGTTTAGGGTTCCCAAAAATGCAGTGTTAGCGGGATCAGTCCAGATACCTGCTAGCACCTGCGTTTTGCCCCTCGGCCCAGCCCAGCCCACCCAAGTGCAGTAACGATCGATCACTGTCACTTACAAAACACTAAACACACATAACTGCAGCGTTTGCAGAGTCAGACCTGATCCCTGCGATCACTAACAGTTTTAGTTGGTAGCGTTTTGATACAGTCACTAACAGTCAGGAGCTTTTTTTGCCTGTGAGTCTCACTAGTGTACCACTAAATTTAGAGCCCAAAATGGAAAATCGAAGGTACACTAGTGAAGAGGCCTACACGTTTCTGAGCATGACAGATAGTGAAGAGGAAGTCACTCATCTGTCAGATTCAGGCTCAGAATACGATCCTGTAGGCGACAGTGGCTCCATGACAGATAGCTCTGACGACGGAATTGTGGTTCCTGCCAAGGTCAGGCGTACCAGACCCTGAACTTCTTCTTCTGTCCTTGATGTGCAAGAACCGCAGGTCCCTCGTATGGAACAGAGAAGTACTAGCGCCGCTATTCCTTCTGGTGAACTGGCAAGCACCAGCGGCCTAGTACACCCTGGTCGTACATCCAGCACTGCAGTAACACTTGGTGACATGGCGAGTCCCATAAGTGCAGTTCAATCTGTCAAGGTGGCAAGCACAAGTAGTGTCCCGCTGCCACCAAGAAGATGAACACAGGGCCGTTGTGCCCATAGTGCCCTTCCTGCTGCATTCGCCAATCCGAATTGGGAACCCACCACTTCTGCAGCACCCGTACTTCCCCCATTCACTGGCCAACCCGGCATTCAGGTGGAAACAGTTGATTTTACGTCACTGGATTTTTATTCGCTGTTTTTCACTGAAGATCTCTATAGATCTATTGTGGACCAAAGCAATCTGTATGCTGGTCAACACATCACCACTATTCCCCAGTCCTCCCTTGCCAGAGATTGGAAACCAATTACGATTTCCGAATTTAAGATCTTTCTGGGCCTTTCCCTCCTCATGGGCATAACCAAAAAGTGAGCGTTGCGGTCATATTGGTCCACTGACCCAATTCACCATATGCCCGTGTTCTCTGCTTCCATGGCCAGGGCACGATACGAGCAGATTTTGCAGTTCATGCACTTCAATGACAATGAACTCTGTTGTCCTCGTGGAGACCCTGAATACGATCGGCTCTACAAAATTCGGCCCCTCGTAAATCACTTCAACCAACGTTTTGCAGACTTGTTTACTCCCCATCAAGTTGTCTGCGTTGATAAGTCCCTGATTACGTTTTCTGGCCGCTTGTCATTCAAACAGTACCTTCCCAGCAAGTGTGCCAGATACGGGGTCAGGATAAGCTCTGTGACAGGGCCACAGGCTACACATGTAGTTTTATGGTTTACGAGGGAAAAGATAGTCACGTAGAGCCGACAAATTGCCCTGACTACATAGGAAGCACTGGCAAGATTGTGTGGGACTTGGTGTCACCCTTATTCGGAAAGGGGTACCACTTGTACGTGGACAATTATTACACACATTGTCACTTTTTAGTCACCTTTTTGATCATCAGATTGGAGCATGTGGCACCATGCGACCTAATTGCCGGGGCTTTCCCCAGCGGCTTGTAGATTCCCGTCTTAGGCTGGGGGAGAGAGCCTGCTTGCAGTGTAATAATTTGCTCGCTATGAAGTGGAGGGACAATAAGAATGTTTTCGTTCTTACCTCCCTTCATGCAGACACGACGGTCCAAATTACTACGGCGACTGGTGTTGTGGAGAAACCCCTCTGTGTCCACGAATATAACCTTAACATGGGAGGAATGGACCTCAACAACCAGTTGTTGGCGCCGTACCTAGTTGCCTGTAAGGCCAGACGCTGGTACAAAAAAGTGTCTGTTTATTTATTTCAATTGGCTTTGCTGAACACTTATGTGCTATACAGAGCTTCAGGATGGACTGGATCCTTCCTTAAATTCCAGGAAGAGATCGTCAGAGCCCTTCTGTTTCCAGGCGGTGCTCCACCTCACCTTCCCCAACCAAATGCAGTAAGCCGGCTGCATGAGAGGCATTTTCTTTATGTCCTCCCAAGTACCCCTACCCAACAAGCCCCCCAAAAAAGATGTTGTGTCTGCAGCAAGCGCGGATTTAGGCGTGACACCCGCTATTATTGTCCCTCCTGTCCTAACAATCCTGGTCTTTGCATTGGTGAATGTTTTGAACGCTACCATACACTAGTTGAGTTTTAGCATAGGCTACAGCACTGCACAGACTAGGACACACTTTCACAGGGTCTCCCAAGATGCCATCGCATTTTGAGAGACCCGAACCTGGTACCAGTTACAAAAGTTAAAGTTACAAAAAAAAGTGTAAAAAAAACACAAAAAAAAAAAAAAAACCACAAAAAAATATATAAAATAAAAAAAACAAAAATAGTTGGCTTTTTTGTTTTCTCTCTCAATTGTTCTGCTCTTTTTTACTGTATTCTATTCTGCAATGTTTTATTGTTATTATGTTTTTATCATGTTTGCTTTATAGGTATGCAATTTTTTTATACTTTACTGTTTACTGTGTTTTATTGTTAACCATTTTTTTGTTTTCAGGTACGCCATTCAGCTGCAGAGCGGATTTATTTATCTTGACGGCAACAGCGTTTGCTCCCACGATACATAAAGCCGTGACTCCAGCGCTGTCGGAGGTGATTTCACCACCACAGTTACATACTTCAGCATATATGCCGAAGCGTGGGAGCAGCAGTGGGTGGAGGAGCGATTTGCTCCTACCTTTTGCGGGAGGATGCCCCCATGCTTCGGCATGTATATATTTTAGGCACAGGTTGCATTAAATGTTTTATTTTTTACTATGTTTTTTTTTTTTTTGTATTTGCTTTGCAGGTATGGTAAGTCTTACTGTTATACTGTAATGTTACTTTGTTTTATTGTTAACCATCATTTGCTTAGCAGGTACGCCATTCAGTTGCAGCGTGGATTTATTTATCTTGACAGCAACAGCGTTTGCTCCCATGATACATAAAGCTGTGACTCCAGTGCTGTAGGAGGTGATTTCACCACCACAGTTAAAAAAAGAGCATATATGCCAAAGCATGGGGGCAGCAGGGGCGGAGGAGCGATTTGCTCCTACCTTTTGGGGCGGATGCCCCCATGCTTCGACATATATAAATGGTGCATGTATGCCCATCATTAGAAGTGGGTGGATGAAGGGAGGTATTCTAATGGTGGGCATACCCACCGATCAATCTTTTTTTTGTTCAGCCCACAGGCTGCATGGAAAAAAAAGTTTACAATATATGCCCAAGGACCATCAACGTACTGGTATGTTGCTGGACTTTGAGTGGTTATACCAGAATGATGCCTGCAGGTTTAGGTATCATCTTGGTATCATTCTTTTCAGCCAGCGGTCGGTTTTCATGTAAAAGCAATCCTAGCGGCTAATTAGCCTCTAGACTGCTTTTACAAGCAGTGGGAGGGAATGCCGCCCCACCGTCTTCCATGTTTTTCTCTGGCTCTCCTGTCCCAACAGGGAACCTGAGAATGCAGCCGGTGATTCAGCCAGCTGACTATAGAGCTGATCAGAGACCAGAATGGCTCCAAACATCTCTATGGCCTAAGAAACCGGAAGCTACGAGCATTTCATGACTTAGATTTCGCCGGATGTAAACAGCGCTATTGGGAAAGCATTTTATCACACCGATCTTGGTGTGGTCAGATGCTTTGAGGGCAGAGGAGAGATCTAGGGTCAGACCCCAATTTTTTTCAAAAAAAGAGTACCTGTCACTACCTATTGCTATCATAGGGGATATTTACATTCCCTGAGATAACAATAAAAATGATTAAAAAAAAAAAAATGAAAGGAACAGTTTAAAAATAAGATAAAAAAGCAAAAAAATAATAAAGAAAAAAAAAAAGCACCCCTGTCCCCCCCCTGCTCTCGCGCAAAGGCGAACGCAAGCGTCAGTCTGGCATCAAATGTAAACAGCAATTGCACCATGCATGTGAGGTATCACCGCGAAGGTCAGATCGAGGGCAGTAATTTTAGCAGTAGACCTCCTCTGTAAATCTAAAGTGGTAACCTGGCTTTTAAAAATGTATTTAGTTTGTCGCCACTGCACGTTTGTGCGCAATTTTTAAGCATGTCATGTTTGGTATCCATGTACTCGGCCTAAGATCATCTTTTTTATTTCATCAAACATTTGGGCAATATAGTGTGTTTTAGTGCATTAAGTATATATAAATATATAAATATAAATTTTAAAAAGTGTGTTTTTTCCCAAAAAAATGCGTTTGAAAAATCGCTGCGCAAATACAGTGTGAAAAAAAAAATGAAACACCCACCATTTTAATCTGTAGGGCATTTGCTTATTATATTATATATAATGTTTGGGGGTTCAAAGTAATCTTCTTGCAAAAAAAAATAATTTTTTCATGTAAACAAAAAGTGTCAGAAAGGGCTTTGTCTTCAAGTGGTTAGAAGAGTGGGTGATGTGTGAAATAAGCTTCTAAATGTTGTGCATAAAATGCCAGGACAGTTCAAACCCCCCCCCCCCCCCCAAATGACCCCATTTTGGAAAGTAGACACCTCAAGCTATTTGCTGAGAGGCATGTCGAGTCCATGGAATATTTTATATTGTGACACAAGTTGCGGGAAAAAGACAAATTTTATTTTTATTTTTTTTGCACAAAGTTGTCACTAAATGATATATTGCTCAAAAATGCCATGGGAATATGTGAAATTACACCCCAAAATACATTCTGTTGCTTCTCCTGAGTATGGGGATACCACATGTGAGACTTTTTGGGAGCCTAGCCACGTACGGGACCCCGAAAACCAAGCACCGCCTTCAGGCTTTCTAAGGGAGTAAATTTTTGATTTCACTCTTCACTGCCTATCACAATTTCGGAGGCCATGGAATGCCCAGGTGGCACAAACCCCCCCCAAATGACCCTATTTTGGAAAGTAGACACCCCAAGCTATTTGCTGAGAGGTATAGTGAGTATTTTGCAGACCTCACTTTTTGTCACAAAGTTTTGAAAATTGAAAAAGAAAAAAAAAAAGTCTTTCTTCATTTTCAAAAACAAATGAAAGCTGCAAAATACTCACCATGCTTCTCAGCAAAAAGCTTGGGGTGTCTACTTTCCAAAATGGGGTCATTTGGGGGGGGGTTGTGCCATCTTGGCATTTTATGGCCTTCAAAACTGTGATAGGTAGTGAGGAATGAAATAAAAAATTTACGCCCTTAGAAATCCTGAAGGCGGTGCTTGGTTTCGGGGCCCCATACGCGGCTAGGCTCCCAAAAAGTCCCACACATGTGGTATCCCCATAATCAGGAGAAGCAGCAGAATGTATTTTGGGGTGTAATTCCACATATGCCCGTGGCATGTTTGAGCAATATATCATTTAGTGACAACTTTGTGCAAAAAAAAAAAAAAAAGTTTGTAATTTTCCCGCAACTTGTGTCAAAATATAAAATATTCCATGGACTCAACATGCCTCTCAGCAAATAGCTTGGGGTGTCTACTTTCCAAAATGGGGTCATTTGGGGGGGGGGGGGGTTGTGCCATCTTGGCATTTTATGGCCTTCAAAACTGTGATAGGTAGTGGAGTGAAATAAAAAATTTACGCCCTTAGGAATCCTGAAGGCGTTGCTTGGTTTTCGGGGCCCTGTACGCGGCTAGGCTCCCAAAAAGTCCCACACATGTGGTATCTCCATACTCAGGAGAAGCAGCTAAATGTATTTTGGGGTGCAATTCCACATATGCCCATGGCCTGTGTGAGCAATATAGCATTTAGTGACAACTTTTTGTAACTTTTTTTTTTTTTTTGTCATTATTCAATCACTTAGGACAAAAAAAATTAATATTCAATGGGCTCAACATGCCTCTCAACAATTTCCTTGGGGTGTCTACTTTCCAAAATTGGGTCATTTGGGGGGGGGGGGGGGTTGTACTGCCCTGCCATGTTAGCACCTCAAGAAATGACATAGGCAGTCATAAACTAAAAGCTGTGTAAATTCCAGAAAATGTACCCTAGTTTGTAGACGCTATAACTTTTGCGCAAACCAATAAATATACGCTTATTGACATTTTTTTTTTTTTTACCAAAGACATGTGGCCGAATAAATTTTGGCCTAAATGTATGACTAATATTTTTTTTATAACAAAAAGTAGAAAATATCATTTTTTTTCAAAATTTTCGGTCTTTTTCCGTTATATATCGCAAAAAATAAAAAACGCAGAGGTGATCAAATACCTTCAAAAGAAATCTCTATTTGTGGGAAGAAAAGGACGCAAATTTCGTTTGGGTACAGCATTGCATGACCGCGCAATTAGCAGTTAAAGCGACGCAGTGCCAAATTGTAAAAAGTGCTCTGGTCAGGAAGGAGGTAAATCCTTCCAGGGCTGAAGTGGTTAATGGCTTTGGCATGCGACTTGTGCTCTGATGAGCTTGAAGGGGAACTCTACACCAAATTTAAAAAAAAAACAGCATGGGTTTCCCCTCCAAGACCATTCCAGGCCCTTCGGTCTGGTATGGAATTTAAGGGGTCCCCCTGCTGAAAAAACGTGGGGTCCTCCCAAAATCTATACCAGACCCTTATCCGAGCACGCAGCATGGTTGGCCAAGAAAGGGGGTGGGGACGAGCAAGGGCATACCCTCAACATGAGGGGTGGGTGCTTTGGGGCAGGGGCCTCTTTCCGACAATCCTTGCCGTTGGTTGTCAAGGGGGCCCCCAGATCCCAGCCCCCCACCTCACATTGTACCCCTACCCATTCACCTAAAAAAAATGTCAAAAATAAAACACAGTACACAGGTTTTTAAAGTAATTTAAGACAGCTCCAGCGTCTCTTCCAATTTCTTCTCCCCTCCCCGGCTCTTCTACCTCCTCCGCTGACATCTTCTGCTTCTGCCGGTTCTTCTCCACTGATGTCTTCTAGCCCTCTCTGGTTCTTCTCCCTCTATGTCTGCTGTCTTCTGCCTCTGCCGGGTGTTGTCTGCTGTCTAAAGCCCCATACACACTATCAGATTTTCTGTTGATTTTTGTCTTCAGATTTACCAAAACCATGTAGTGCAAGTGCCTGCCTGATTGCATACAAATTGAAACTTCTAAGGTTTGACCTCATATTATATGGTAAATCTGAAGACAAAAATCAGCAAAAAATCTGATAGTGTATGGGGCTTTACGTAATACTTCATATTCCCATCGCACACGTTTCTGGTATAAGCTCTAAAGGTTCGGGTGCTGCAGCAACAACCAGCTGGATACTGGTTCAAGTCACAACGTAGATATTTGCCAGCATACCAAGGATCGCACAAAGAAGTTTATTGCATGATCACAACACAAAAGGTGCAATGTTTCGGAGCCATGCAGGACCCCTCACATGCCCGACGAAGGGGTCCTGCGTGACTCCGAAACATTGCACCTTTTGTGTTGTGATCATGCAATAAAATAAACCATTTGGACGCCACTTTGTGCAGATCCTTGGTGTGCTGGCAAATATCTACGTTGTCTGCTGTCTTCACGCTCTTTTGCCGGGTCTTCTCCCTCTATTTTTTTCCCGATGTTGACTCAACGCTCTCTCCTGCTCTAATGCTGGGGGCGCGGTGTGCCACTACTTATATTGGCACAGGGCCGAGTCACTGGGTGACCCTCGGCATGATAGGGTGATGACGTGATAAGGGGCGGGTCTCCTGGATTACGTCACCCAGTGACCCCGCCCCATGCCAATATAAGTAGTGGCACATGTTGAGGGCATGCCGCCTGGTACAGTTCAGGAGAGGGGGGGCACTCGCTTGTCCCCACCCCTTTTCCTGACCTGCAGGGCTGCGTGCTCGGATAAGGGTCTGGTATGGATTATGGGGGAGACCCCATGCCGTTTTTCGGCGTGGAGGTTCCCCTTAAAATCCATACCAGACCAAAGGGCCTGGTATGCTCTTGGAGGGGTAACCCATGACATTTTTTTTTTAATTTGGCATGGAGTTCCCCCTAAGATTCATACCAGACACAAAGTGCCTGCATTGTCAGGATCAAAGTCGGATCCCCGTTCACTGAAGTCGGACGGATGTCGGACTTCAAGTTGTAGGGTAAAGTCGGATCGACAGTCGTACGACTATCGCGTCGTACCAGTGTGAACATGGCCTCAGGCCTCATTCATATGGCCTTAAGCCTCTTGGCTAGTAAATAGACCTCACTGGGTCTGCTCCAGTCCTGCAGACATGTTTCCTCACAGCCTGCTTGTCTACTTTCTCAGCACCAACTCTGAATAACCCAGGAAAGACAAATTATACCCCAGGTAGGGAGCAAGGTGTGGCCAGTGTGTGGATGTAAACCTGATTCATGAAATTTGAGCTGGGCACATATATCTGTAGTCAGGGCCATCTTTACCGCAGGGCAAATGGGGCAGCTGCCCAGGGCCCTGTCACTGTTTGGGGCCCAAAGCAGAGCTGCCTGTTAAGCCCGTGTGCTGCCCGTAAATTGGCACTGAAAATCCCCACACACAGACAATCTGTCAGGGCCGATCCTAGGCGGGGGCCACAAAGGTGGGGGCGCTGAAGCCCCAGAGTGCTCCCCTCCCTCCTCCTCTCCTTGTCCAGAGGTGGCTCTCTCTGCCGGCCACCGCTGCCGTGTTTCCTGCCCCAGCCCGTCCCCCCTCTCTCCTCCTGCCAGAGGAGAGCGAAGCAGCCGGAGAATGGGTCGGCTGTCTCTGTGTGGAGAGAGACCAGCCGCGCAGTGACGTTGCTGGGGGGGGGGGGCGGCCCGTGCCTGACATGTGTTCTCCTCCTCCTCCTCTCTGTGTCTAACTCCTGGCTCCTGCGATCTGTTCTCCACCCGGGCGGCGTGGCTGCACACTGTCCTCTCCTCTCCAGCTGTCTCCGGGTGTTTTTATGTACCCTAATGGAGGGGGGGTGATTTGTCCTGGGGGATCTGTACTAATGGAGGTGGGGTGGTTTGTCCTGGGGGGTCTGTACTAATGGAGGGGGGGTGGTTTGTCCTGGGGGGGAATCTGTATTAATGGAGGGGGGGTGGTTTGTCCTGGGGGGGAATCTGTACTAATGGAGGGGGGTGATTTGTCCTGGCGGGTCTGTACTAATGGAAGGGGGGTGGTTTGTCCTGGCGGGGTCTGTACTAATGGAGGGGGGTGGTTTGTCCTGGGGGGGTCTGTATTAATGGAGGGGGGTGGTTTGTCCTGGGGGGGTCTGTACTAATGGAGGGGGAGTGGTTTGTCCTGGGGGGGTCTGTACTAATGGAGAGGGGTGGCCCTGCAGTCTGTCACTGTCATCAGCGGCATGCGCACAGTGCAGCAGTGCCAGTGCTGCATTTTCTCGATCGAGGAGCGGGCCGCGGATGGGGGGGCCTTGAGCTCCACTGACGCTCTGGCCCTGCTCCTTGCTATGCGTGCACAGTGTACCTGATTGGAGGAGCGAAGGCCTCGGTAGGAGAAGTCAGACCGTGGCACGGAGTGGAATGCTGCTTGGTGCCTGATCAAGTGAAATTAGCAGTGTTTGTAGAGAATTGATCGGAGCTGAGCTGGCCAGGACAAGGTAGGTCCTCTTTCTCCTACCCTGGCTCCCGCTCCCCAACCCATGCCATGTGTAAAATAGTAGAAATTTTAAAAACGCTGACCATACCTGCAGTCCAGGCTGAGTGAGGCTGTGGCTCTATTTTTTTTTACAGAGCCCATAGCATAATTTACAGCACATGGCATTATTGTTTGTATTTAACTGCTTGATGGGCTTATTTTGGGCCTAGCTGGTTCACATATATGTGTTTTGGCAGCCCACATTTGCGCAGGCACAGCGGCCCATCCTTTGAATGGCCTGCCATGCCTGTGTTTCCTGCAAAAAAAAAAGGTCCAGCACATCCCTTCAGCCTCCAGGTTGTATTGCCAAAGCTTATTTAAGCAAGCTGAGATTAGAAGCTGATTGGCTACCATGCACAGTGGCACCAGATTCTAATTGCACCAGTCTTAGTAAATCTACCCCATTGAATCTTTGTCTTTCTATGCAGAAGGAAAAAAAAAAGTGTTTGTAAAAAAGAATAAAATAAAAAAAAATAAGGAGTTAGGCTTTCATTTACTACCAAATGAAAGCCTAATTTGTCCTGAAAAAAAATCACAGTTTAATCCACCTGGATGCACAAAGTAGTTACATAGTTACATACTAGGTAAGGCTGAATAAAGACAATAGTCCATCCAGTTCAACCTGTGTATTGTATACCTGTGTCAATGTCTATAATTATTTCCTATATACCTGTATGTTGTGTTCTTTAGGATGCACATCCAAAAGTCTTTTAAAAATATCAATACTCCCCGCTGCCACCACCAATTGTGGAAGAGAGTTCCACATCCTTATTGCCCTGACGGTGAAAAACCCCCTGCGCAGTTTAAGGTTAAACCGCTTCTCCTCCAATCTCATTGTGTGGTCCCGTGTCCTCTTACACTCCCTAAGACTGAATAGTTTTTTGTTCTGTTATGGTTTTTTAGTTATAATAGCTTGTTTATATTTGATAACACCCCACCCATTTTGCACCCCATGTTATTAAATCTTAAAAACAAACATACTATTTGTTAGTGCTACCTTTGTGTTTTTTTATGGCATAAAAATAAAAAATTGTGCTGTTTTTATTTTTAAGATAATAGCAATTTGTTTTTTGCAGACAATGACATCACCCCGCCCTCCTGCCATGTACCTGGTTAGTGAGCTCCTGGTTAGACAGCAGCCATGGGAGCACAGCGAGGTATGAGTGCCACACACTCCTGCACTATATACACTATATTGTACATTTCACACGCCTGCACTATATTGTACATTACACACTCCTGCACTATTTACACTATATTGTACATTACACACTCCTGCACTACATACACTATATTGTACATTACACACACCTGCACTATATACACTATATTGTACATTACACACTTCTGCACAATATACACTATATTGTACATTACAGACACCTGCACTACATACACTATATTGTACATTACACACTCCTGCACTATATACACTATATTGTACATTACACACTCCTGCACTATATACACTATATTGTACATTACACACTCCTGCACTATATTGTACATTACACACACTATATACACTATATTGTACATTACACACGCATGTACTATATACACTATATTGTACATTACACACGCCTGCACTATATTGTACATTACACACTTCTGCACTATATACACTTTATTGTGCATTACACACTCCTGCACTATATACACTATATTGTACATT